>NC_142802.1:38977248-39252248 GCF_049724085.1 Artemia sp. Qi Xiang Cuo
TGAAAAATCAGGAAATGTAACTGTGACATGGTAAACGACAACCAAACACTACTGAAATATTCCAACTCTTGCATTTCAACTGTAGAAATTAAAACTGAATTTGAAAAATCAAGAAAATTTAAATGTGACAAGGTAAAACAAAACCAAACACTACTGAAATATTCCAAATCTTGCATTTCAACGAAAGAAATTCAAAATGAACTTTTAAAAATCAAGAAAATGTAACTTTGACAAGGTAAACCATAACAAAACACTACTTAAATATTCCTTCTCTTTCTTGACAACTAATTATATTCAAATGTGCAATTAAAAATCAATAGAAGGCCTCAGTAGCAAGTTATAACATGACCAAAAACTACTGAGATATATCTACTATTTAATTACAGCTAAAGTAATACAAAATTAGAATAGAAAAAATCATGAAAATGTCACAGAGATAAGGTAAACCATGCCCAGAAAACTCTGACAAAGACACCTACAAGCATTTCTACGAACAGACTAAAATCTGATAAATTAAAAGTCACGAGCATGTATCTGTGACAAGGTAAACTGCGACCAAACACTACTGAAATAGTCCAATTCTTGCATTTCAACGAAAGAAATTCAAAATGAACTTTGAAAAATCAAGAAAATGTAACTGTGACAAGGTAAATCACGACCAAACACTTCTGAAATAATCCAACTCTTGCATTTCAACGAAAGAAATTCAAAATGAACTTTGAAAAATCAAGAGAATGTAACTGTGACAAGGTAAACCATAACCAGACACTACTAAAATATTCCAACTCTTGCATTTCAACGAAAGAAATTCAAAATGAACTTAGAAAAAATCATGAAAATGTAACTGTGACATGGTAAACCACAAGCAAACACTACTGAAATATCCCAACTCTTGCTTTTCAACGAAAGAAATTCAAAATGAACTTTTAAAAATCAAGAAAATGTAACTGTGACAATGTAAATCACAACCAAACAATACTGAAATATTCCAACTTGCATTTAAACGAAAAAAATTCAAAATGAACTCTGAAAAATCAAGAAAATTTAACTTTGACAAGATAAACCACAACCAGACAGAACTGAAATATTCCAACTCTTGCATTTAAATGAAATAAATTCAAAATGAAATTTTAAAAATTAAGAAAATGTAAATGTGGCAAGTTAAACCACAACCAAACTCTACTTAAATATTCCATCTCTTGCATTTCAACGAATGAAATTCAAAATGAACATTGAAAAAAAAAGAGAATGTAACTTTGACAAGGTAAACCACGACAAAACACTACTGAAATATTCTAACTCTTGCTTTTCAAAGACATAAATTCAAAATGAACTTTTAAAAATCCTGAAAATGAAAGTTTGACAAGTTACAACACGAGCACATTTTGCTGAAATATTCCAACTATTGCATTTCAACGAATGAAATTCAAAATGAACTTTGAAAAATCAAGAAAATGTAACTGTGACAAGGTAAACCACAACCGAACGCTACTGAAAAATTCCAACTCATGCATTTCAACAATAGAAATTCAGAATGAGCTTTGAAAAATCATGAAAATGTAACTGTGACAAGGTAAACCAAAACCAAACACTACTGAAATATTCCAACTCTTGCATTTCAACGAAAGAAATACAAAATGAACATTGAAAAATCAAGAAAATGTAACTGTGACAAGGTATACCATAACCATACACTACTGAAATATTCCAACTCTTGCATTTCAACGAAAGAAATTCAAAATGAACTTTGAAAAATCAAGAAAATGTAACTGTGACAAGGTAAACCACAACCAAACACTACTTAAATATTCCAACTCTTGCATTTCAACGAAAGAAATTCAAATGAACTTTGAAAAATCAAGAAAATTTAACTGTGACAAGGTAAACCATAAGCAAACACTACTGAAATATTCCAACTCTTGCTTTTCAATGAAAGAAATTCGAAATGAGCTTTGAAAAATCAAGAAAATGTAACTGTGACAATGTAAAACACTACCAAACACAACTTAACTAGTCCAACTCTAGCAAAACAACTAAAGACAATCAAACTGAACTTTGAAATATCAATAAAATTTAGCTGTGACAAGGTAAACAATGACAAAACACTAATTAAATAGTCCAACTATTTCATTTCAACGAAAGAAATTCAAATTGAAATTTGAAAAATAAAGAAAATCTAAATGTTAAATTGTATAACAAAAACACACAATGTTGATATATTTAAACTCTTTCATTTCAACGAAAGAAATTCAAAACGAACTTTGAAAAATCATTAAAATGTAACTGTGACAAGGTAGACAAAAACCAGACACTACTTAAATATTCCAACTCTTGAATTTCAATGAAAGAAATTAAAATAAACATTGAAAAATCAACAAAATGTAACTTTGACAATGTAAACCACAAGCATACACTAGTGAAATATTACAACTCTTGCTTTTGAAAGAAAGACATTCAAAATTAACTTTGAAGAATTATTAAAATGTAACTGTGACAAGGAAAAAAACAACCGGCAGATACTGAACAAGTAATAAAATTTAATCAAAACGTAAGACCGTCAAAATGCACATAGATAAATCAAGAAACAGTAACTGTGATTAGGTTAGCCATAACGTAACGCTATAGAAGTATACACACTAGTAATCTGCAACAAAAGCCAGTCAAGATGAACATTGAACATTCCAGCAAATATTAATGTGATATGGTATAAGAAAATGTAACTGTTACACTCTAAACCACATACACATACTACTGAAATATTCCAACTCTTGCATTTCAACGAAATAAATTCAAAATGAACATTTAAAAATCAAAAAAATGTAACTGTGACAAGGTAAACCACAACCAAACACTACTGAAATATTTCAACTCTTTCATTTCAACTAAAGAAATTCAAAATGAACATTTAAAAATCAAGAAAATATAACTGTGACAAGGTATACCATAACAATACACTACTGAAATATTCCAACTCTTGCATTTCAACGAAAAAAATTCAAAATGAACATTGAAAAATCAAGAAAGTGTAACTGTGACAAGGTAAACCATAACCAAACACTACTGAAATATTACAACTGTTTCATTTAAAAGAAAGAAATTCAAAATGAAATTTGTAAAATAAATAATATATAAATCTGACAATTTAAACAACAACCAGAAACTAATGAAATATTCCAACTCTTGCATTTCAATGAAATAAATTTAAAATCAACTTTGAAAAATCAAGAAAATGTAACTGTGACAAGGTAAACCTCAAACAAGCACTACTGAATTAGACATAATCGTGCTCTTCAACGAATTAAATTAATAATGACAATTTAAAAATAAAGATAATGTAATAGAGACAATTAAAACCATATAAAACAATTACTGAACTAGAACAAATCGTTCATTACTACGAAAGAAATTTAAAATTATATTTGAAATATCAAGAGAATGTAACTATGCCAAGGTAAACCGCAACCAAACACTACTGAAATATTACAACGCTTGATTTTCAACTATAAAAACTCTAAATGAACTTTGACTATTCTGGAAAATGTAAATGTGATAAGGTAAACCACAACAAAACACTAGTGAAATATACCAACTCTTGCATTTCAATGAAAAAAATTCAAGATTAACTTTGAAAAATCAAGAAAATGTAATTGCGAAAAGGTAAACCACTACCAAACACTACTGAAATATTCCAACTCTTGCATTTCAAGGAAAGAAATACAAATGAGAATTTTAAAATAACTTAAAATTAAAATTTCAACGGTAAAAAAAACACCAAAAAAGATCAAAAAAAACAAATATAGCAATTAAACGACATAACATCAAAATTAACTTGGAAAAATCAAGAAAATGTAACTGTGACAAGGTAAACCACAGCCAAACACTACTGAAAAATTCCAACTCTTGCATTTCAAAGAAATAAATTAAAAATGAACTTTTAAAAATTAAGAAAATGTAACTGTGACAAGGTGAACAACAACCAAACACTAGTGAAATATTCCAACTCTTTCATTTCAGCTAAATAAATTAAAAATAAACTTTTAAAAATCATGAAAATATAACTGTGACAGGTTAAACCACAACGAAACACTACTGAAATATTCAAACTCTTGTATTTCAAAGAAAAAAATTCAAAATGAACTTTGAAAAATCAAGAAAATGTAACTGTGACAAAGTTAAACCACAACAAAACACAAATTAAATACTACAACTCTAGCATTACATCGAAAGATATAAATATTTAACTATTAACAATATTTAAACATTAACAGTGCATATGGACAAAAGAACAAAAAGCTACTCAATAATCAAAAAAATGTAACTTCAACTAAGGAATTTCAAAATGATCTTTGAGAAATCAAGAAAATTTAACTGTGACTTGGTAAACCACAACCAAACACTACTGTAATATTCAAACTAGTGAATTTCTAAGAAATAAATTAAAAATTCACATTTAATAATCAAGTAAATGTAACTGTTAAACGTTAAAACACACTCTCACACTCCTGAAATCTTACAACTCGGGCTTAACAACGAGAGAAATTCAAAATGAAAATCGAAAAATCAATAAAATATAAATGGTTCAAGGTAAACATCATCCACACCCTAATTAAAGATTCCAACTATTGAATTAAAAAGAAATAAATTAAAAATGAAATTTGAAATATCAAGTAACTTTAACTTTGATAAGTTAAAACACAAACAAACACTTCTGAAATAATCCAACTATTGCATTTCAACTAAAGAAATTCAAAATGAACTTTGAACAATCAAAAAAATGGTAACTGTGACAGGGCAAACCACAACCAAACACTACTGAAATATTAAATCTCATTCATTTCAAATAAAGAAAATAAATACAAAATGAACATTGAAAATTCAAGAGAATGTAACTGTGACAAGGTAAACCACACCCAAACACTACTGAAATATTTCAACTCTTGCATTTCCACGAAAGAAATTCCAAATGAACAGTGAAAAATCAAGAAAATGTAACTAGGACAAGGTAAACCACAACCAAACACTACTGAAATATTCCAACTCTTGCATTTCAACGAAAGAAATTCAAAATGAACTTTGAAAAATCAAGAAAATGTAACTGTGACAAGGTAAACCACAACCAAACACTACTGAAATATTCCAACCCTTGCATTTCAATGAAAGAAATTCAAAACTGAACTTAGAAAAATCAGGCCTTTGGGGTGCCGGGGCCCTTTGGGGGGGGGGGCCGGGGGGAGGGGGTCGTTCTGTGTCTCAATGCACAAAAAAATATTAGAAAATGGGGGAGGGGGAGGAGGGGAGGGGGGGAGGGGGAGGAGGGGAAGGGGAGGGGCGGCGCTTCTCGGGCCCGGGGGATCTTTGAGGACCGGGGGAGGGCCTTTGGGGTCCGGGGTGCCCTTTGGGGGTCCGGGGGCCCTTTGAGGACCAGAGGAGGGCCTTTGAGGGTCTGAGGAGGGCGTTTGGGGGGCTGGGGCTCTTTGGGAGCCAGGGCGACCTTTGCGGACCGGGGGGCGGGCCTTTGGGGGCCGGGGTGCCCGTTGAGGGTCCGGAGACCTTTTTAGGACCAGAGGAGGGCCTTTGGGGGTCTGAGGAGGGCGTTTGTGGGGTTGGGGCTCTATGGGAGCTTGGGGGACCTTTGAGTACCGGGGGCTTCCTTCGGGGTTGGGGTGGTGGATCGGAACCCTTTGGGGTTGGGTAGAGGACCTCACAACACTGTTCAAATGGAACTTGTGTATTATAACGACCACAGGGTTTCACCCTCAAATTCTCTTCTAAAACCTTTCCTAAAATCTTCTTTCAAAATGTCTCTAACTGTTTCGCCGAAATAACCCCATAAAATGGATAAAACGGTTTCGCCCAAATAATCCCTAAACGTAATTTCAGCGTGTTCCTTTTGTTTGGTATCTCTGCGCTAACGCATTTCAAATTTCTAGGAAACCCTTTCCTACGTTAATCTCTTCATCTCATAAATTTTCATAGCTAAACTATTAGGGTTTCGTTAGAATATCAATTTATCTCTCCGACTTAAAGCTCCGTGAAGCCGTATTTAAAAATAGAATTTCTATCTCTTTAGACTCCCGCATAATTCCAAGATAACAAGTGATGTCAATTATAATTCCTGACACTAAAGATCAATGAAGCCCTATTTAAAAATAGAATATTAATTTTTCTCTCTGACCTAAAGAACGTTTATCCCTCAGACCTAAGATTAAAGAAGCCTTAATGTTTCTTAATTCTCCCCTTTGTGAATCAATAATTTCCCCTAGCGATTATGTAAATCAAGTTCACAGGTGCTACTCGTGACAGGACCAGAAACTCCCCCCCTCGTGAATCAATAATTTCCCCTAGCGATTATGTAAATCCAAGTGAGAAAATTCCTGTTTTTTCATTCTCACTGAGAAAACCATATAACAGACATGAATTGCTGTTGACATTCATAAATGTGACAAAGTTCCTGTTTTTCAAATTCTCACTGACAAAAACCATTAAACGACCATGAAAAACATCAAATAAATCGACCAACACACATAACCATCCAATAAAACATACATAAATGTGACAAAATTCCTGTTTTTTCATTCTCATTGACAAAAAACCATAAACCACGTGGTTCTATGCCAATATATGGTGTTAAAAAAAGTTGTAGGTGGCAGCAGGGTGTTCTCGTCGCGCTGGTACCCCCTCCTCTACTTATGACTACAAAAATTAGACACAGGCACTGTGACTACTTGGAACTGCTATTACTTGTGACTGCTACTATTGCTACTACCACTACTACTATTACTACTACTATTGAACTAAATCAAAAGAGTTTAAGGCCATCCAGATTGTCAAAATTGCACGGATACATTATCTTAGGAATGACACAGGCTACTAAGTTGAAATTTTCAGAAAAGGGTGAAAGGAATGTAAGAATAAATCAAAATAAGCTATGTGTACCCAGATGGTCAAAAGGGTATCTGCGTAATATCCCCGGAAAAACTCAAGGTATTATGCTGGAACTTCAGGATATGTTTTTTGGGGTGCTAAACTAAAGTAAAAAGACACTATGTGCATTCAATCTTATCCAAAGCGCATTCATGCCATATCTAGGGAACGGCTAAGTGTATTAGGTTAAAATTGTCTTGGCATATTGAATGGGAAATTGAACTAAATCAAAGTATACTATGCGCATCCAAGATTCTCAAAAGGGTGTATCTGCGATATCTCAGGAACGATTAAGGGAAATAAGCTAAGACTTTCAGGGACTGTGGAGGGGGTTTGTCGATCAATATTTGTCAATACTCAAGGTTGTAACATGAAGAGGGTTAGAGTTCCACCACCCCTATAGAACCCCTAGGATAATGCGGATTTTTTCAACCCGTATATTTGAATATTTTCCCCCGTACCATCAATCGAAAGCATTGTAGTGCAAAAAATTGTTGCAAAATTTTGTCCATTATATAAATAGTAAGCCAAGTTCTGGATTCTTATACAGAAAGATCGAAAAGACTTATAAATGCTCTTTTCTTCATCAATGAAAAAGACTACATGGTCTAGACTATGCTAAAGACTGATGTTCTTGCTCGCCATGGAATATCGCAATTTTCACTCGCAATAACAGGTCACAGCTCAGGTCCAGCAAATACAGGCTATTTACGAAAAACGAGGGCATCAAACATCTAGCCCTTATCAATACACAGTGAACGTCATTGAGAAATACGAGCAAACATGCAAGAGAGTCTCGACCAAGTTCACGACCAGCAGACAGGATTTGTGTATTGTCATCCTAGATTGCCAGACTATGCCTAGAGATAGTATGGCAGCACCAGCTCATCTGATCATGAGCAGAGACCTGCCCCGTGAACAGACAACTGCAATCAGTCCTCCCTTTTCAGTAGAAGCATGGCATAAAGTTCTGAAACTTGCAATACTTACTACGAAAAGATGTTACTATTTCAATATTTTCTACGAGAAAACAAAAGGTAGGGATAAAATACTATGGGATTCCGATAATTCCTACGAGCTTTACTACGTCTAGTTCTTAAGACGCCTGCGTTTCTAAGCCACGAGTACAAAGCAATAAACGCACTTGGGGCCAAGCTAAGAGTTTGTTTACTATGATCGCACACGTCCATACCTGATTTTCCACCCTAAGCATAGCACCTGGGTATACATAAGATTTTGTTTTCATTAATTTAAAAAAAAAAAAAAAAAAAAAGTTTTTTAAAATAGAAGTAAAAAGCTACACTAAACCAAACATGATTCACTAAATTGGAAAAATCATTTGGCCAAACATATGATAGCCTACATTTTTTTTTGTCATTTTTGAGGCGCTCAAATCGCAAGATTCTCAGTTATACTAAGTTTATACTACTTTTCTAAACTTGTTTGTGTTTCAAAGTATAACATGAAATATAGTAGGAGCATTTTCGGTTACCTAAGATATGAAACAAAAGACAGAAGACCTGAAGTTTGAAAACCTTTTTAACTGTTTAACCACTGTTACATCGTCATACTGGTTATATGGTTATGCTTATGGTTAAAAATGAAGGATGTGCTAGAAAAAAAAAATCTACGATAGGCTTAAAACTGGATGATGCGAAAACACCAAAAGTAACTTGACTTTGGGCGAACGCTTTCCTGTCTACTGCAAGAACAGATGAAAAACACTACGATTTCAGGCTTGGAGTCAGTTTTGGTGGTCAAAACTTGTCAATCAACGCTATTTTTTTCGTTGCCAACAAAACGTTCTAGACAAAAGTTAAAACTCTTGGACGGTCATGAAATCATTCCCAATGATCTTATGAAGATAACCACACGACGGGAAATCATCCACATGAACCGAATTTAGAAACACAAAACACAGAAAGATTTCAATTTAAAGGCCTGTATCAATCATTAAAACAGAAGAGAGCTTACCCTGTAAATCAACCTGTCCCATTTTGTTGTGAATGTCTCGGATGAGTTTCCGAGACGAAACGACGACAGTTCTACCCACGTACGAGCGGGAGTCCAACTTCTGTGAACCTAGAACAAATAGCAATTGTTATCTGAGTTCTTCTCCTTATGGTAAGTACAATCAAACCGGGACACATCGACCAAAAATTACGAAAGATCCAGTCGATTTAAAACTATTGAAAAGCTATTTACAAATCTTTCCGGTTTCCGAGGCTATATTACCGGTCATTGGCGCATTCGGCTTCGAACACACTAACCGTAAAAAAAGTTGTTTGGTCAGATGAAAGCTAATAACAACATTAAAACTAAAAGAAATGAACCTATATTGGAAGGGAACTGCCATCTCACCCCACCTCCGTATCGCTCTTGGCGTCAAAGTTTGACAAGTGATTTTCTACAGCCCTTTTAAAGTCGAACACACACAACGTCACAGCCAGATTATGGGTAACTGCAAGCGTTTCATTTACTGGTGGCAAGTGTTTTGTTTACCGATTGCCTTTCAAAATAATTGACGTAAAAAACTATTAAAGTACGTTTTTAAACAATTTAAAGCAAATATGAGCAACAAGCCATTTCATACTCAGAGTAGTGCGATATTTTTTTTTAACATTTTACTGTATTGTGTAATTGTAGCTTCTTATCCCCTGGCGTATTTCTTGTCCAAGGCTTGCTTCTTGTTGCATTTTAGCTATAAAGCCAATTGGGTAACTGTATTTATTGTTGAAACGTTTAGTAAATAAAGTACCACTTTAGCGTAGAGGGTAAGGGATCGAGCGGCTGCAGCCCACTTATATGTATATAATATATGATTATATTCATTTTTAATGTCATTTTTTACTTTCATTAAAAAAAACGTTCTTTAATATTTAATTTCATTTTTTATACTATAAATTTTTTTTTTATATACTATATTCATTTTTAATACTATATTTGTGGTAATATAAATTTGAGAGGGAGTGTCACCCTATCATCCCTCTGCTGTTTACACTAATTAAAGAAAAAAAAATTCCTTCGACAGAAAGCAAGGAGCGATATTAAAACGAAGAGAAATTACTCCATATATTAGAGGGGCTGTCCCTTCCACAACCTTTGCTCTTTACGCTAAAGGTTGACTTTTTGTCCCAATTCTTTAAAAAAGACTGTTCTAACACTACAGCTGTTGGATTTGAATGAGATATATTTTTAAAAAACTTTAAGACCTTAGCGTAAAGAGCGAAGGTTGAGGAACGAGCATATATACGGAATAATTTCTGTTCATTTTAAGTTTTAATCTCGCTCCTTACTTTCAGCTGATTTTTTTTTAAATTTCAGACCCTTTTTAAAATCATACAAGAAAATCCCCTCCTCCCCCCCCTCCCCGTGTAAATTTTCCCCTGAAAACTTTTTTCGTCACAAAATTCCCCCCGTGGAAATCCTTCACCAGAAACAATTTGTCCCAAAAAATTCCGTATATACCCCCGCCCCCCCAAAAAAAGGTACTATATATTAACAAAGGGTAAATTTCATAATTCGCAGCCCTTTCCCCCGGGGTGTGGGGGGTTTTGTAATGAATGGTGGTACGCAGGGGGAGGGGCATCTGCCTGCCCCCTAGATTCCTCCAATCATAGGCCGCGCAATCGCGCGGCCTAAGTAAAGAATGATGTTGGCACAATGTATTGTTTATTTATTTTTTTTCCTTTAGACCAGGGCACTTCGTGTCGAAGGATTTGTCGTAGAAACTTCGAAAAGAGATCATTCGATTGGAAATTGGAGTGGCTTGTGCCTTATTTAGTAGTCGAAAGTGATTGGAGGGCAACTAACACCCCTTCCACGCCCACCATTTCCCCAAACACATCCAATCAAAATTTTGAGATAGCTCTTTTATTCAGCATATTTGATTTCCAGGTAGAAATAACGTTTTTGAGGAGGAGACTCCCCAACAGACCTCAAGGCGAGTTTTGTAAGTTCTGCCCTGAGGGCATATAAGGTTTTTTATAGAAAGCGGTGTTGTAGAAACTTCAAAAAGGGCTCATTCAATTGGAAATTGAAAGGATTAGTGGCCTTCTTAATAGTCGAAGGTGATTGGAGGGCAGCTAACCCCCTCTCAAGCCGACCATTTCCCCAAACACATCCAGTCAAAATTTTGAGATATCCGTTTTTTAACGTAGTTGAAAATTCTGGAAATTAGGTCTTTGAGGATAATAACCTCCTTAGGGCCCTCAGGGCAAGGGTTGTAAGTTATGCCCTGGGGGCATATAAGGTTTTTATAGAAAGTTTTGTCGTAAAAACTTCAAAAAGGGGTCATTTGATTGGAAATTGAAAGGGCTAGTGCCCTTTTTAATAGTCGAAAATGAATGGAGAATAATTAACCCCCCTCTCGCGTCAACCATTTCCCCAAACACATTCAATCAAAGATTAGAGATACTCATTTTGTTCTACGTAGTTGAAAGTTTTGGAAATTATGTGCTTGAGGATGACAAACCCCCCAGAGTCGACAGGGAATAAGCTTTAAGTTATACACTGAGAGCATATAAGCTTTTATAGATAGCGTTGTCTTAGAAAGTTTAAAATGGATTCACTCAAAAGAAAATTGAGAGGGTTAGTGCCCTTTAAAATAGTCGAAAGTGATTGGAGGGTAACTAGCCCCCCTCTCACGCCTACCATTTCCGTAAACACATCGAATCAAAATTTTCAGATAGCCATTTTTCTCAACGTAGTTGAAAGTTCTGGAAATTAGAACTGGAATCGGAGGACAAATACCCTCCCCCCCTCACGCCCATCATTTCCCCAAACACTTGGGATCACATTTTGATATAGCAATTTTTTGAAGGTAGTTGAAGGGTCCAAAAATTATATCTTTGAGTATCACGACCCCCCCCCCCAAAAAAAAAAACCTCAGTGCTAAGGTTGTAAGTTCTACCCTGGGGGCATAAAAGGTTTTTTTTATAGAAAGCTTTGTCATAAAAACTTCAAAAAAGGCTATTTTTTGGAAACTGAGGGGCCTATTGTCCTTTTTAATAGTAAAAAGTAATCGGAGAAAGAATCACCCGCCCACGCCCATCATTTCCCCAAGGATTTCCAATCAACATTTCGATATATCCATGTTGTTCAACGTAGTTGTAAGGTCTGGGAATTTGAGGATGACCCCCTCCCCCCCCCCCCCGATAGCCCTCAGGACAAGGGCCGTAAGTTATGCCCTTGGGGCATATAAGGTTTTTATAGAAAGTTTTGTCTTAGAAGCTTCAAAAAGGGCTCATTCGATAGGAAATTGAGAGGACTAGTGTCTTTATATTAGTCGAACGTGAACAGAACTAAAAAAAAATCTTTTAAATGTTTTCACTTTTATAACTTTAAGAAATCAAAAATTAATTAATACTTTAAGGAATAAATATCAGTATATGTATATTAAACTGACAATTCACATTCATTTGAATTTTTTTCAGTAAAGTACAAATTATATTCTGGCTTTTAGAAAGCATAGGGGTTTAGAACCCTACTCATATTAATTTTTGCTCGATTTGAGTTTTACTAAGTTATTTATTTTAATTTCTGTTTGTCTTGGGTTTCATTTATTTATTGATGCTAATCTGCGGTAGTTGTGTGCTTGGTAGATTATTTGATGCTGTTTTTGTTCATTTTGGGTTTAATGGATTTTATTAAACTTATTTTTTTTTAAACTTATTTTGTGGAAAAAAGTTTTTTTAATTAACTTACACTATTTATCAACACTTATCAGCCTAAATTGCACTAGGTATTATGACTCCTGACCCAACTTAAAGTAGATATTATGACTTCTCAACCCAGCTTACACTAGGTATTTTGACTTTTCGGCTCACACTAGACGATTCTTTGCACAACTTCCATTGGGTAAATATAATTTTCAAATCTGAAAAAATTGCTAGCTTAAGTCTACTTGAATCCCAGGACGCGGCCACGATAAAATAAAAAAAAAAATAATAATAAAAAAAAAAAAAAAAAATGGAACCTTCCTTAATGACAACGGATTGGAGCCTGAGAAATGTGTTGATCTGGAATTTGATGGACGAAGCACAATAGCGGACCAGGAAGGCATTCAAGGAAGGTTAAGCTATTCTGAGGGAAAAATTTAAGAATTTTTTTGCTATTTGGATTGCTGTTTCCATAGTGAAGGATGCCATAATTTTTTTCCGAGAATCTACAACAACAACAAGACATGTAGTACCCTATCTAACGAAATTATGTGAGACCAGGTGAACAGAAAAGTGCAAAGCTATCAAACATTTTGACCAAAAATTTCTAGGAATTGTAGATGGGTTAGAAAAACTGTCCATTGAAGGCAACCAGGGGACAAGACATTTGGCTTGCCAAATGCATGCTGCCATAACAAGATTCGTTTCCATAATTATCGTTAAAACTGTTACAAAACACACTGAAATTTTGGAGCCTGTAGCAACTGCTCTACAGGCCAAAAAATATGGACGTAATCAGTAGAACTTAACACATCTTAAGAATCAGTGACGTTGTCCCAATGATCGCGAAAATATCGATTAACAAGTGAATGAGATTTCGAAAGAATCAAATCAGGCTGCTGGTGTCTTATCAGTCCCTAGATAAAGAGGGATAAAAATTCACTGAGGAAATCATCCAGCAGATGCTGAAGAAGATTATTGGAGACGGTGATAAGAAAAAAAATTGTTTGTGTTCCATCTCAATAATAAATTTGTATTATGAATAAAAAAAAAACTAACACAAGTCAAAATCATTGAGAATGAGAGAATGAATTAGAAATATTGATAACTAAAATAAGGATTGTATCAAAGAAACTAGATTAAAAAAGGGTCACACACACACCAAAAAATGGAGCCAAAGAAACATCAAGCCTAAGGTTACTTGAAAGTTGTGAATGCCAGACCAGATATGCGCTTTCAAATTGAAATAACAGCCTGGCATCATAGACAGTGCAATAGCGCTGCCTAAGTAAAGAACGATGTTGGCACAATGTATCATTTATTTTTTGGTCTTAGACCAGGGCACTTCGTATCGAAGGAGGTGTCGCAGAAACTTCAAAGATGGCTCATTCGATTGGGAATTCTTTTAAAAATCCTATTAAATGTTTTAACTGAAAAATTCTTTTAAATATTTTCACTTTTATAACTTTAAGAAATCAAAAATTAATTAAGTATTTAAGAAATAAATATCAGCATATGTATATTAAACTGACAATGCACATTTTTTTTTCAGTAAATTCATTTGAATTTTTTCAGTATAGTTCAATATTATACTCTGGCTTTTAGAAAGCATACGGTTTAGAACCCTACTCAGATTAATTTCTGCTCGTTTTGAGTTTGACTTATTTTAATTTCTGTTTATTTTGGTTTACATTTATTTACTGATACTGAATTGTGGTAGTTGTATGCTTGGTAGATTATTGATTCTATTTTTATTCATTTTTGGTTTAATGGAGTTCTTTACTTTTTCTGAAAAACTTGTTTTGTGCAAAAAGTTTTCTTTGATTAATATGATAAATAAACACAGTGGGAATGGATCTTTGGGCAATCAAAGTTATTTTTAAGTTTAAGCAAGGATAGTGATGGTTTTGCTTGTTTGACAAGCAAAACTTGTGGGACAAACATGTTTGTCCCACTTAATATTGATACAAATTGTTTCACGAAAGAGTTTAACTCATTTCACTAGCGTTTAGATAGGAATAAAGTCAAGAAAAATGGGAGCAGATTTCAACAAGTTTATCGTCATTTACAAGTTTAGCTTTCATATTGATTATTTATACTCTGCGCTAACTCATACTTTTTTGTCGTGTTTTAAGGGCTAACTTAATTTATATTAAATTGCTTACGCACAAGATGTTACTTATTAGCAGTACAAAGTTTAACCTAATTAAGTCGACGCATGTTTGTTTCTAAGCTGTTTGTAAAAATTGGCCTTATGCTTAACGCTGAAAAGTGTGAACATCTAGTTTTAAAT
Source organism: Artemia sp. Qi Xiang Cuo (assembly GCF_049724085.1). NCBI lineage: Eukaryota > Metazoa > Arthropoda > Branchiopoda > Anostraca > Artemiidae > Artemia > Artemia sp. Qi Xiang Cuo. The sequence goes on from NC_142802.1 coordinate 38,992,126, forward strand.
GCCGAACATCGAAACAGTGATCAGAGTTGTGGTTCCTTTGCATTTGAACTAGATACAGCGTTGCGTTGGCTTGGGATTAGTATGCGCCTGCATCAGTTATTCGTTCTGGTGCATTTATACACGCTATGAATAAACTTAAAGGTCAAGCTGAAATTATCCCGAATCGTGGCCGTTATTCTCTTAAAACTGATATAAATTCAGTCCCCCTTCCATCAAAGAATCGGATGCACCCTCTGCACAACATGCTCCATACGCTCATGATGTCACCTCCCAAGGCATGATTATTCGATCTTTCAACTATGCTGAACAAAATGGCTATCTTAAAATTATTGATCGGTCCACGGTAAAAAAAAAACGTACTTTGACGTTGACAGCATTATTTCACGTTTGATCAGCGTACTTTCTAGTTGTTGGATTAGTGTGAAAATACACTTTTTGAGTGTATAGGTACTTTTGCCGTATTTTTACATTCATCGAATATGTTTTTAAACTCGTTGAGTTTACTGGGAGGACCTAATGACAATCAACTTTTGCGCTTATTAAATATTGAGAAAATGGGTCATACCACGGGGCATTACCGATGCAAAAATATCGTGAAAGGGGTTCCTGCGGGTTTTTGATGCATTGAGATTAAAATCTAAACAAACGAAGACCTTTCACTTGTTGTTGTGGACTTATTTCTGAAAGGTAAGTTCTTTTGATTTTTTTTTTTTTTTACTTTTATACAAGTCTTATGAACTTTGCAGATAGAATGGTAAATTTCTACTTTAGCTTCTTTTGGCTATCTTGGAAAGAGGTTAGGTTAGGAAAATGAAAGTTTCAGGGATGCGTCTACAGGCTAAAGAATGTACCGGGAAGGTGTTTTGAAGTATTTACCTCCACTCCTCCCTTTAGAGGGTCCTAACTTTTGATGACCTTTAAAAATCTGTGTGTTATAAAAGTGAAACCTTGTTAAATAAATCTTCTGCTTAAATAAAGTACAACAAAATTCTTTTCAGCTTCAGAAATTTGCTCAATCCTTATTTATAAAGTTTTGAATATTTGCAAATATAATACCTAAATTTAAAAAAACATTGATACTGCTCAACATTCTACTCAAATAGCAGGGATTGCTACCTGTCATGCAGGCAAATTTCAGGAGCCTCTAGAGGCAAAAAGAGTGGAGGTAGGTACTTCAAAATACTATCCCGGGACATACTCTAGCCTGTAGACCTATCCCTGAAAGTTTCTTTTTTCTAGCTTAAGCCCTTTCCAAAATAGCCAAGTGTAGCTAAAGTAGCATTTTACCAATAGAAATAAACAATACTCTCAGTGATTCTAGGCGTTTACACCTCCCTGGAAAATACCCAGCGGGGTATAATATTCAACGGGGGGTATTTTCCGGGGGGGGGGGTAAACGCTAGTGACCACTCTATACAGTGGCGTCCATTTGTGAAATCAAAAAGGAAAGGGGATTCTTATCAGAAAACACTTTTATAATACACTATTAATATACATAAGAATTCCTTAAAAAAGATTTTTGTGTTTCTTTCCGTTTTTATACATGTTGTCATATGGTAATTAGATAATATATTGATAATACTTCAAACAGATTTTAGGATTGTACTAATATAAATTAAGCAAATTAATTGACATTTGAGTTTTGCGTTAGCTTCAAGAGGAGGTACGGGATAAAAGTCATATACAAAGGAGCGTTGTCCTTCGGGTCCTGGCTCCTTCCAATGTTAAATTTTCTGATAATCGAATCCGATATTTTAAGGGTGGCCCCTCATCTTCGCAGAGAAGTGTAACATAATGGAATTGTCTTATTTTTATTCTCTAAAAAAATCATGTGATTCAGAATTCAATCCTCCATTTGAGCGTATCAGCCACTTCCCCTGGGAGCTCCAGTCAGGAAATTAGAAAATTCTGAAATTTCCACATTGCATCCCACACTAAACCACGAAATTGCAAAAGCTTTCACATAGTTTAGTATATTAGAAGTATTCTAGTAGTTGAGTCAAAATTCAGAAATACTTATTCACTAAAAGTTTTTTCTGCACCTTCATCGTCATGTCAAATTTGAAACATATGAAAGGTGTTTTGGCTTCTAAAGTACTAATGGGAGCTGTTCTGTTTTTTCTGTTTTAGCCTACCTGCCAAGAAAATGGCTGAAATACATTACATTGTTGACTTCTTTTTTTTAGAATGAGCTTTAGCTTAGTTTAACAGGTTGGGCAACAAGTGACCATACAGAAAAAAACTGACTATGTTTCTTTCAGAAACAATTTAATCATGGAGCTTTCTCGGTATGGCTATGAATATTTTAGATTTGCATTGCAAGATTTTGTCGTACTATTGATGAACATAAACTGTCAAAACAGGATCTGCACCAAATATATAAGAATTTTTTCTATTTTCTTTATTACTTTGTCATTCACGCTTAAGTTTCTACTCAACAGAGCAAGATAGGAATATCAAGCTACAAATTAAGGACGTGATTTGCTATGGAACAGGGGGGAGGGGGGTACCCACTTAGAATTTTATAAAGCTATAGTTTCCAGTTTTTTATATTTTATAAATTAATCGCAAATATCATCTTGATGGAATCAAATTGCAAAACTTCATGGCAAATCATAGTTTGTTCATTTTGTTCATTGGAACTTAACAGCTTGCGAGAGTATACAGTTTATGTTAAACTGCATGCCATTCTGTTGGCATCTCGTCGTGCCTCCTATCAGGCATTCGGTTGGCACAACATACTTGCTACTCATCTAGATTCCAACTCAGAAACTGAAAAGGCTGCTATTAAACTAGTGCGCAATGAGACTGCAATCAGATTTCCCTGCAGTATAAGTTGCTGTCAATCAGAGTTTGTGAGGGGAGACCTCCTGTTTAGCCACCTCTACTCCAATATAAGAGATTCAGATGAAGTGCCATGTCCTTTTAGAGGTTATAGTAAGAAGTTCCAAGGACAGAGCTCCCTGCGGTCTCACATTTAAAGAGAACTAAAAAATAATAAGGCTTTAAACTACCTGAGCACTCCCCCTGACCATGATAAAGATTGTGTTGAAGAAAATAATGTTGCTTTAAACAATCTGACCTTCTGACCTTCTGTTTAGCCACCTCTACTCCAATATAAAAGATTCAAATGAAGTACCATGTCCTTTTAGAGGTTGTAGTAAGAAGTTCCAAGGACAGAGCTCCCTGCGGTCTCACATTTGCAGATAACTAAAAAATAATAAGGCTTTAAACTACCTGAGCACTCCTCCTGACCATGATAAAGATTGTGTTGAAGAAAATGAATCTTCTGAGCCACTAGACTCAGAAATGCTAGATTTGAACCAAGATGAATTAATAGGAGCTGATTAAGCAGCTACACATAAAACATCAGGGTTGAGACAAACATCCTCAGGGGACTCTAGTATCCGTGATATGGAGCCTAGAAGGCAAGCACTTGCAGATGGGCTTGCTTTGCTTCTCCTTCGATTTGAATCAGAGAAACATGTACCTGCCTCTCAACTGTTAGTTTTATTATTGAGAACTTTAGGCTTCTCTTCACTGAGTCTCATGAAATTGTAGCACAAGAACTTAAAGAACGTGTTGCTAAATGCATCTCTTCTGTTTTTCAGCCAGATTTGTTTAAGAAAATATGTGATGAAATTGACTGTGATTATATGCAGGATCCTTTGCTGCTTGTTACAGACCCTGCCACTGGATCACTGAGATCTCAGTACATGAGAGACCAGTATTTTACAAGCTGCGGTACTGTGGTACTTGAGCAAGTCTTTATAGGACTTGACAAGAATGAAAACAGGAGATTTATTTAAGTATTGTCAGTTGCTGACACCTCGGAGAATATTTTCAAATATAGAGGAGTTCTTAGAATTCGGATAGATTGTTAACATACTTAAGAAAAATGTGAATATAGATACTTTATTCGTGGTGACTGCTTTGCTTCTTTATATGTTTGTGGTCCAGAATGAAGTAAAATTTCACTTTCCTTCAGCTCTAAGAAGACGAAGTACAAATAAAAAACACACTTAAAAAGTGTATATCATAAAGGTACAACACCCAAGCTTTTTATATGAGATTTATTAATTTCCCACATTAGCTTCAAGCTCAACCATATCTATTGTATTTATTTATGCCATTAATAGGATCAAACTGCAAAATCATTTGTTGTGAAAAAATCTTCAAGATGGTTGCGACTGAACTAGTGTTTATTTGTACTGATGGCAGTGTGATTGATGAGACAAAGTTCAATATCATAGTTTTTGGTATATTTGGAGACAACTTGGGCTCAAATTGTATTGGGGGGTTTGTGAAGTACTTCAACCAACATGTGCAGAATTCCTGCCGAACCTGCATTTTCTCTTGAAAAACTGCAACTAAAGACTATTGTAAAAATCAGCTTCCTCTTAGAACTAAAGAATCCTATGATAAGTGTTTAAACAAACTGCAACACCCAAATATTAGGAAGCAGTCTGTAAATGGCGTGAAGTTCAATTCTGATTTCAGTGCCTTGCCCAACTTTTCGTGTGACAGATTACCGCCATGCATAGCCCATGACTTGTATGAAGCTGTTATGAAGTGGGATGCTGGAAAATGTTTGCAGCGCTTGATGTATTGATGGTGTTTTCAAAGAATCAGAGTTTAGTGCTAGTGTTGCCAACTTTGACTACAAGGATATAGATGCTAAGGACAAACCTCCTCCTTTCTCAAATGATTTCAAGTGCCTTGAAGTTAATGCAATTCAAAATTTGGTATTTCCTCGCCAGTTTCCTCTAATACTTGGCCATTTCGTTTCAAGAAAGGCTGAAAACGAATGTTGGTCCCTAATGTTGCTGATAAGGAAAATTGTATTGCTTGTGTCAAGTCGGAGGTTTTCAGACATGCTTATTGCAAAGTTAGGTTTTACAATAAGAATGTACCTTGAATTGAAAGCAAAAATACTTGAGGATGATGAAAATAGGTTCAAGCACCATACAATGCATTACTTTCCTTTGTATGTGCGAACACTGAGCCCCTTAATTCACTATTCAACTCTTCAGTTCGAATCAAGATACAGATATTTTAAAGATGCTGCTAAAAGTGCATCCTCAACTAGAAATCTGACCAAGACAATGGCCAAGAGGTACCAGAAGTACCAGAATTACCTATCTCTTTCAAATAGAATGTGTCAGGAAATCAGCTATACAGTTTCTAAAAATGGAAAGCTGACAAACACTTTCTACTTGACACTGTTTCCACATAAGCTGGGGACAGACACATGCTTAGTCCAGGACCTCATTTTCAAGGGTGTTGTCTATAAGAAAAGACTTTATGTGTTAGCGATGTGACAAAATCAGCTGTAGAAGCTGCTGAAATAGTGGATGTGGTTAGGTCGCTCGGACAGTTCTTTCTCATTCTGTCAAGGAAATCGCTAAGCTATGATCAAGAGCTGGCGTATCTTTACTGCGATTCTGAAGAGAGCTCCACTCTTGTTTGCTGGAACATTAGAGAAGTATCTGATTTTGATCTTGATCCTATATCATCTTATCTCATTTGTGGAAGGTGTTATCTGTCGTTTAGAGCTTTGTTTTGAATATGTGTATGATTGTTAAAATTATAGGCTAGCTGTCCTGCCTCAAGACAATGTATTTTAGGCAGGATGAGAGAGATGGTCATTGGATGATGTGTCAGTACATCATAGTCATAATTTCAAGTTCAGGATAAGGTGTTTCGAATTTAGAGAGCAGAAATATTCTTTATCTTTTTTGCCTGTTAAACTCATCTTGGACTTTTTATGGGAGGAGATGGTTGCGTTTTCAAATTGATTACTTCTATAATAGGAATTTTTTCTTTTTTCTAGTTTTCAGTGTTATTAACTTTGAATTTTAGAACGCCTTAATCTTTTGGATGTTTCGGGAAGCAATGCTTTCTTGTTCAATTTGAAAGGTTACTGTGCCATCTACGTCTTGCTCTAACTGATGTCTACTTCTAGGTATAATAGATGTACTTATTAGTAAGCAGATCATCCATCCCAGGCAGCATCATTGTATTTTACAAATATCCCATCTTCGTTTGATTTTTGCATAGTTTAAGATCCTGGCATTATCTGGGAGTGATTATTCAAAATAAATTCTTTGTTAGTAGAGTCCATTCAATTGGAATATCAGCAACAGAAGAGGATTATTTCAGCCATGTGTTATGAGGAGCTCTTTTCAAAGGGTAAATAAATTCTTAAGTGAAATAGCCTTAACTTGTAAATAGCCTTGATAAATTTTTTTGTTTTATTTTATTTAGAATATTACTTGACTGGAAATCATTAGTAAGAACGCTTTATATTTTGTTTGTCAATGCTTCTGTTCCATGCTTGATTTGCAGGAAGTTTGTATTATATTTTGGGATGATTTAATTGAACTTGCGACTTAAGCAGAAAAATCTATCAACTTGCATTTAGCTACTAAGGGTAAGTGCGATGTGGCTGATCTCATTGTAGATTCTGGCAAAATATTAAGTTCTTTGTATTTCCTCAATATGTAGCAAAACGAAACTTTTTGAAGTATCATTGACTTGATTTATGTGGGTTTAACTAAAAAAAGAGTTTTATTCTTACTGAGAGTAAGGAGCAACATTAAAACTTAAACCGACATTAAAACTTAAATTCTGAATCTACTAATAGCCACAAGATGGGCTTCCACTTCGAAGTTTGACTGTTTTCGCAAAGAAGCAAGCTTTTTTTTTTACATATTATTGATCAGTTTTAGATTCCATCAAATTTTGCAAGTTGTAATTTTTGTTTCGAGTATGCAATCCTTTGCTTGTAACAAGACCTTAACTCCCCAAAATTTGGATAAATCATTCGTAAGTCCCAGCTAAAATAAAAACCCTCACCCCACTCCTTCTTGCCTCCTGCATAAAACTTCAGAGAAATTGAGCTATCTTTTTGTGTCTATTATGTCTGTATTTCCTGGCCTCCTTAAACTCTGCTGGACTAATTTTGCAACCTGTTCTACCTCCATCTTGCTAAACCTAACCTAACCTACAATAGTTTTAAATCGCTTTTACTTGATATAACCAAGGAGTCATCCGTCTTTTATATTCTGGGACTTCCTCCGAAAATAACATCCTGTCTTCGCTACTGCCGTTGCTGGAGATATTGTTAATCACAGCTTGACCTAACCTGAATGCTCTAAACACTGACATTATTCTCCCACTGAATAATTACTTACTGTTACGAAGAACCCTTCCTGATTGTAGTAACCTTATGAACTATCTTTGCAGGTATGTTGCCAAGATGGAACCAGTGAAGAAAGCTCTACTACAAGCAAGAGTCAGGGAATTTTTAAGCAAACTTTAAAATAATTTTTCTTGTTTTTATAGTAATTTCTTAGTCAAATATTTTTGACATTGATTATATTGAGTTATATATTTATATTGAATCATAAAGAAATAATTGGATTCGTTTGTCTTTTTCCGTAGTGTTATGTCTGATGTTCGTGTTTGCAATTTGATACCAAATAGTAAAGAGTGATAGGTCAAGATCGTTTTTGCTTTTTTCTCGTCATGTAGTTAGTTTGCGTATATAGTTACTAGTATACTAGGCAGGGGCAACTGCGCTGGACATAGTAGAGGTTTCGCTTGGCAAGTTTCCCTTTGAATTTAAGCTTTGTATGGTACGATGGATCAAGGTCTTTTCGCACTTTTTTCTACTGTCATTTGACTTGAATATTTTCCCCTGAAATCTGGATCTGTGTTTAAATCCAGCCTTTCAAACAGTTCGTGGTGACGAACTGTAAGTAAGGAGCGACTCGGCAGAATAGTCACTGAAACTCTAAAAAATGAAATTCTGATACCAATAGATACATCAAAATAATAGTTTTTTTTGCTGATTTTAAATATATAAGTTACGAGCCTGAAAAAATTTGCCTTATTTTCGAAAGAAGGGGGAAACACCCCTAAGAATTATAAAATCTTAATAAAATTACACCATCAGATCAAGCGTATCAGAAAACTCTTCTTTAGAGGTTTTAAGCTTCTATCGGCAAAAATGTGGAATTTTGTATGTTTCGCCAAAAAAAAACAACCCCGGATGCGTGTTTTTTTTTTCTTTCCATGGGTGATCGTATCAGTCCAGTGGTCCTAGAGTATCGCGTGATGGCTCATTCGAACGGAAATTAAAAATTCTAGTGCCTTTTTAAATTACTAAGAAACTGGAGGGCAACTAGAACCCCCCCTGCTTTTTTTTCTCAGTCACTCAATCAAGATTTTGAAATAACCATTTGGTTCAGCATAGTCGAAAATTTAATAATTAAGCCTTTAAACATGACTTAATTCCCCATAGCGCCGCCGGGGTGGACTGCAAGTTATGAATTTTGTCCATTTTTTACATATAGTATTTATGATTGTGACGTATCCAGACGTTTCCAGAGGGATTTTTTTTTATCCGGGGGGGTCGGGGGACGGGGATTACGTGGGACGATATTTTCATGAGGGAAGGGATATTTCCATGAAGGGAGCACAGGGTTTCCAAGTATTACTTAAAAAACGACCAGAAATTATGCTAAAAACCAAGTTTTTTCAACTCAAAATAAGGAGCAACATTAAAACTTAAAACGATCAGAAATTATTACGTATATGAGGAGGTTTGCCCCCTAGTCAATACCTCGCTCTTTACGCTAAACTTTGTTTTAGTACTTCCAAAAGAGCTATCTATTTTAATTAAACGGCCTTTGTGCTTCAAGGGTCATTCTTAAAGAATTGGAATTCGAAATTAAGCGTAAAGAGCTAGGTATTGACTAAGGGGCGAACCCCATCATATAGATAATAATGTTGGTTCATTTCAAGTTTTAATGTTGCTCCTTACTTTCAGTTGAAAAAGCTGTTTTTTTTTTGTTCAAAACATTAGGATTCGATTGCGGTACACGTGTCAAACTACTGTTTTCCAGTCGTTTGAAAAACAGTTTGCAATTGGAACAGATTTAATTGTAATAAAACTGTTAGATTATAGACTATTTTTAAAAATTATTGAACAATAATTCTGGTTTCAATAATAGTTGTACTATATTAATTTTGCAATTAATAAAATTCTAAAAGCTGCAATTCAAAATTTCAAATCGAGACCCTCCCTGCTCCAAAAAAAAATCATTTTGTCCTGACCCCAAAAAATCACGTGCAGACCCCCCCCCCCTGCCATATAAACTTTTATGGATTGCCCCACCCCTAACGGATAATCATTATCCCTTTAAGCTAAAGGAGCGTAATTGTACTCCAAAAAATCAAGCCGCGGATGTTTCTTTGATAGGTGGAAATGAAACTGGAAGGCCACGCCTCTCACGTCAAACTAACGAAAAATTACGCTAAATGACTGTAGTTTCGCAACAGAAAAGGGTTATTTTATGTTGAAAAATTGTAATTTCAGGATCGCAGGGATTGGCTGTGACGAATACAGTGGGTCCACCCATAACGTTAAATCAGTCACAATGTACGCTAGAATACCTTATTTTTAACCCTCTGACTGAAACACGCTGAATTAGCGTCCGTTAGTAAAAGTACGCTTTTTTTAGCATAGGGCCCACTTGTTGCACCATAATTTAGCGTAAAAGTACGAACGGATTTTTTACCGTGTCGACTTTAAGGAAAAAAGGGGGTATAGTACAGTCAATCTAGCGTCAAATAGGACTCGACCGCAAACAAATTGCAACAGAAATGATTTTTACACCATCTTGTAGAGAAAAAAAAACTGTACAACATATCATAAGTTGAGAAACCCAGCGGGGTGCAAAATAAGTGTTTTTTAGCGTTTTCCGTTTGTTTTTTTGTTGTTTTTAGCGGAAATTTTCCGTTATCCTAGAGCTTAGCGTTTACTTCATGGGAGACATGTTCCTGAACTATTTTTGTGTGCTGAATTCGAATATCACATCAGATTCAAGTTATGTCCCACCGTTAGTGTTTCACATTCATCACCAAACAAGAAATTCGTATTTCGTGGCCATATTTCCCTTTGTTCGTCCTTTGGGGCGAATGAAGTCAGGAATAACGTCACCCTATCAACTGAATACTATATTTTTGGAAAGTTCCGTACATTCTAAAATTGTCGTTGTTGAAACCCCTGGTCCCAGTTTTGTCAGATAAATGTCCCTCCCAGATTCATTTCTTTGGGTCCCTTAATTATTTTATAATAATTATTTTCTCCCGATGATTGATCTGTCTGCCAGTGATGACACCTGTGTGTACTCTACCTTGATGTTCATCGCAGACCAAGATAAACGCCATGGATTCGCCCCAGTCGTGACCTTCGATCAGCCATTGTGGTGGAAAGCTATGAAAATGGTTGAGGCTTCTGAACCAGGAAGTGAGCTCTCAGCAGTAGTTCTGAATCTTGGTGGGTTTCACACAACCATGAGCTTTATTGGATGCATAGAATACACAATGGAAGGATCCGGTCTCCGCGAAGTCCTGGAACTTGCATATGCCCCAAACACTGTTCCCCATCTCCTAAGTGGAAAGGCTATTTCACGAGCTGTTCGAGGTCTCTTGCTAGTTGATAGTGCTTTACATGCCGTGCTGCTCTCCGAGTTATTTGACGATGATCCATGTTCAGAACCTGAAACAAAGTTAGGCACCAAAGAAGTTGCAGACCTTAAAACACTATACAGCAAGCTAATGAATGGAGAGGCAACAATGACGGAGGTTGAAGAAAATCCTGCGCTCAAGCGGATCAAAGGTTTCGTCGACCAGAAGATACTTGATCTGTCTCAGCACAGAACTTCAAAGCTGTGGTTTCAGCTTATGAATATGGTTGGGATACTTCGTTCTTTCATCAAAGCTGATCGGATGGGGCTTGGGACTTACACCTAAAGTCTGTGTCTGAAATGCTACCTTTTCTTGCGGCCTGTGGTCACAACAACTATGCCAAATCGTGCCGAATATACCTTCAGAAGATGGTGAAACTTGAAGAAACCCATCCTACTGTTCATAGTTCATCCCAACAAGGAATGCCCGTCGTCAGACTATCTGATCGCTATTGGGCTGGCTTTTCAACGGATCTAGTTATTGAACAAGAGCTTATGCGCTCGTTGAAAACAGCAGGCGGACTGACTAGGGGTACGGGCATGACTGAAACCCAGAGGTCACTGTGGGTTTTAGCACGCCCAACCTGCTCTGCTGTTAACCTCCTAATGGAAGATCTGACGCAAATTCTCTATGGGACAAGCGAGCAGCACAAGGAGAACGCAGGCCCCAAACAAGAACGAGACTTCAAGGATACGCAGGTGATGGTCACGCACTTTGAAAATGGCTCACCATTTGGAGGGGATACCCAGCTTAGAAGCATTGCTACCGGTTTGACTGCATATGAATCTGCAAACGTTGACTGTGCGAAGTCTGTCGGGCTAAAAATCCTTGATGCCATGACTAGAAAAGTGGCGAAGGATTTTGTATTCCGAAGAAAGGAACAGGCAGTCCAGATAACAACAAAACAAACAGCTGGAGGAGTTTGCAAGCGACTGGATCCAGCTTTGCTATTCCAACGCTTCATTGCGTTATCCAAAAGGACAAGACTTCCTGAATCAGAGTGCTTACGGTATGAACTTTGTTCGTATCCCGCTGCTCTGTTTGACAGTTCATTTATGCCGAGAGTGCTGAACAAGGCCGAATTCACCAAGGCCATTGCACTTGCAAGCAAACTCAAAGAAGTTCTATGTGTGCTGAACGACGGGACACACTACGTACTTGACGGTGGATCTCTATTGCACCGAGTCCCATGGATAAAAAATGACACGTATTCGGGTATCATACAGAGCTATTCTCTGTATATTTCGTGGAAGTACCCTGGCGCAACTGTTGTTTTCGATGGGTATGATAGTGGACCTTCCATCAAAGATATGGCCCATTCGTATCGTAATCGAACGATTAGTCGCGAGGTTTTCTTCACGAATGACATGCGTCTGAAAGTTAAGAAAGAAGAATTTCTCGGGAACAAGAAAAACAAGTCAAGATTCATTAGTGCGCTTGCAGTTCATCTCCGGCAAACAGGCTATTTTGTAGTCCAAGCCCCCAGTGATGCAGACGTGCCTATTGTAAAAGCTGCTATCAAATCAGCTAAACAGAAGGTAACTGCCGTTATTGGAGAAGATACGGATCTTCTGGTCCTTCTCTGCTACCACTGTGATATCTCCACTAACAAGGTGTACTTCGCCCCAGAGCCAAAGAAAAATAAAGAGCGAAGGTGCTGGGATATTCATGAAATGAGAAAAAGATTAGGCCAAGAAGTATGTGGTCTGATCCTCTTTGCCTATGCATTCCTTGGGTGTGATTCTACATCACGTGTCCATAACATCAGAAAAGGTCTTATCCTGAAAAAAGTGATAGAAGACGAAAGTTTTCGAGCATCTGCCAAGGTCTTTATGAAGAAGGCAGCAACAAAAATCGAAGTCAAGGAAGCCGGAGAAGACGCACTTCTTATAATATATGGTGGAAAGAAGGGGGAAATCTGAACGAGCTTCGAAAGCAGCTCTTCGAAAGAAAGATTGTCACAGCAACGGCTTTTGTTCACCCAGAGCAGCTACCTCCCACATCCAACTCTGCAGCATTTCACAGCTATAGAGTTTACTTTCAGGTACACGTATGGAATGACGACCGTAATCTAGAATTGGACCCTCAAAAGTGGGGCTGGAAGGACGGAAATGGTACATTATACCCTGTGATGACGGACCTACCCCCAGCACCTCCCCAACTTCTTAAGATTGTTAAGTGTTCCTGCCGTTCAAACTGCACCTCTGCTCGGTGCACTTGTGTCAGAAACGGCATGTCATGCACTCTCGCGTGCAAAACTTGTCAGGGAGCAGAATGTGATAATTCTCCCAAATCAGAAGATCTCATCGACGATCTCGACAACGAAGTTTCAAACTACACTGCCAGTGATTAATGTCGCAAGTCATTTGAAAAGTTGCCTGCCTTTTACCAATGTGATTTTTGTTACCTGTTATTTTAGTCAGTTAATACATTAAGATATGATTTATTATTTTTAATAAACCTTTTGGTTATTAATGTTAAACACTTTCAGTTGAACATATCATTGATCTGATGTTATATTTGAGTTCATCGCATAAAACTACTCAAGAAATGTGGTCAAACGACTATGTTATAATAGATTCACGAACATCGTGAATGGTGATGAATGTGAAACACTTTTGGTTCACTGTATCTTAAATCTGATGTAATATTCGAGTTCAGCACATAAAACTACATCAGAAATGTGTTTCCCATGAAGTAAACTCTAAGCCTTGAGAAAATCGAAAATTTAGGCTTAAAAACGAAAAATAAAACACAAAACGCTAAAAAACACTAATTTTGCACCCCGCTAGGTTTCTCAACTTTTGATATGTTGTACAGTTTTTTTTTCTCTACAAGATGGTGTAAAAATCGTTTCTGTTGCAATTTGTTTACGGTCAAACCTTATATTGACTGTACTAGTAAGAGGGGGCACTAGAGCTTTTAATTTCCGTTCAATTGTTCTGTCTTCCGATCTTCTTTGACTACTGTTCCTATACAATCACCCCTGGGAAGAACAAAGAAAAAACCACGCATCCACGATCTTTCTTCTGGGAAAAAAACAAAATTCCACATTTTTGCAGATAGGAGCTTTACTTTCTTGACACTTGCTTGACAATTCACTCTTTACGCTAAAATGTTCTGTTATTTTAAACAGTAGAGTTGTGATAAAGAGTCAAACTTTAGCGTAAAAATCGAAGCGTTGAGGAGGGAGCAGCCACCTTTATATACGGTATAGTTTCTGTTCATTTCAAGTTTTAATGTCGCTCCTTACTTTCAGTTGAAAACTTGATTTTTTTTTATTTAATTTATTATTAAAGGTAATCTAGATAAGAGAAGGGGCACCATTTTACGAAAATTAAAACTTAAAACGAACATACATTATTCCGTATATGAAAGGGGCTGTCCCCTCCTCAAAGCCCCGCTCTTTACGCTAAAGTTTAACGCTTTCTCACAACTCTACTTTATAAAACAATAAAAAAAAACTTTAGCATAAAGAGCGGGGCGTTGAGGAGAGGATTCATACAGATCTGATTGACCACAAACATAAGAATTAACGTATTTATTATTTACCAGCCCCACCTCCAGTCGACCTGTGTCCCTATTAACTAATGGATCTGGAAAGGCCAAAGGCATAGTCACTATTAAGTAAGGAATCATGGAGAAGTGTAGGAGAAACATAACTTTAAATTTTAAATGAACCAAGTGTTACACTAAACAAACAGCGGAGAAACCACGGTATTTTTACGATTTACCCTATGATTTCTAATATTTTCCATGTAATGCGCCAAGTTTTCGTATTTCAGAAGTCGTATTCCCCCGAAGTACCTTTAAACGGAATTTCTACCACCGCTCCTTGCGCCTCGAATTACGATCCTGCTCATACACTAGATATGCATACATTAGTTCAAAATACAATAAAAATTAACAAAACTGTACAGGCCTATTAAAGTGTGTCTGTGCACCAATTTTAAACACAACTCCCGAAATTGTGGGCAAATCCTGTTAAAGCTATTCCAAAAAGCATAGGAGGCCTGGTCAAAGGTAAAAAGTTGTTAACGTTAGTCGAAATAAGGGTACAAATCTGTGACGAAGTTCAAGGAATCGATTCACTGCTCAAGCCAAGCAACCTATTTTTGAATGTAAGATCTAATATGGTAACTATGGCATGATCTAATGATCTAAGAAGACTATAAACTTTAAAATATGATATTCCATACTTCCTTCGAAATTAAATTGAGCACTCATATTTATGGATCGCCAATTCTTAAACTGATAATAAACTCAACTTACAAATGATAATTACAGCAAATAATCCTTATCAATGTGTTTTATCAGTATCAAAATACACACCTTGGAATACTGGAAACAAAATATTTACGAGAAAATAGTTTAGGTTTTGGGAAAAGGCGGAACCAAAATCGAATTTTCCCGGTTGGCATTCTCTCGCATGCGTATAGTGCGACATTACCTGAATTACATATGAGGCCTGTTTTTTTTTAAAATAATTCCTACGTCATTACAAGCCTGATTCATATATATATGATGACAAATAATTACTGATCTAAACAAGTTTTACATGACACATCGGAAAAAAAACACATATAAATGTCAGTTCAATAGAAAATAGGGACTAGATTAATTATCGTACTATTAATTATCAGAATCGTACCCGATATTTTATCCGGGGGAGAGATTTAGAAACAATTCAGGGAGGAGGGGGTAAGTATGGAAATGATTCAAAAATCTTTTAGCAATGAAATAACAGGGAATTAAGTATTTAATTTTGACTTGATATGTACCGAATAAAAAAAAAGTTTTAAAATACATATAGTTAAAAGGTTGCATCACACAGTTGATCGTAAGAAACAGGAAGTAAAGAGCTACCCAAATTAATGATACCAACGACTATAAAAAAAATATAATTTTAATAACAATATAGGCCTGCTAAAGAGTTCGTGGTAAGGAGTTGTAGGTAAGGAGCGAGTCGGGCCATCAGTTACCGAACCACTAAAAAAAGAATTTTGATTATAGTTCATCCACCAAAAGAATTGGCTTTTTACGACGATTAAACAAAAAAAAAGAAGTTTGTTTTAACTGAAAGTAAGGAACGACGTTAAAACTTAAAACGAACAGAAATTATTCCGTATATGAAAGGGGCTGTCCCCTCCTCAATACCTCGCTCTTTACGCTAAGTTTTTTATTGTTTTAAAAAATAAAGTTGTGTGACAGATTCAAACTTTAGAGTAAAGAGCGAGATATTGAGGAGGGGACAGCTCCTTTCATATACGGAATAATTTCTGTTCGTTTTAAGTTTTAACGTCGTTCCTTACTTTCAGTTGAAAAAACTTGATTTTTTGTATTTAATTTTTGAACGTTTTTGAATTAATGCAGCTTTTGATTTTGGCTCACCGTACATGAATAATTAAAAAAAAATTGCATATAATTTTACTTTTATTTGGTTAAATGGCTTTCTCGAAACTTGTTTAATTTTATTTACAAACGTTTTTATTAGTAATAAATATACGTAACTTACGAATTAACTTACGCAACGAAATTCTATATTCATAGATTTTTAATTCGTATATTAGGGGGTGCGCCCCCTATTCAATACCTTGCTCTTTAAGCTAAAGTTCGATTTTTTTTTCCAATTCTTTAAAAATGACCCCTTAATCACAATAAGCTGATCAGTTGAAAAACTTGTTGTTTTTTTTTTACTTAATTTCCGATCTTTTTCTTTAATAATGCTGGGAAATCCGACACCCCCTTCATAGCAATGTCCCTTCCCCCATGAAAACTTTCTTCATTGAAAGATCCTCCCATATAACCCACAACCCACCCACCCCCCACCTACCAGGAAAAATCCGCCCTGAAAACGTCTGTATACTTCCCAATAACCATTACTATATGTTAACATTGAGTAAAGTTCATAACTTTCAGCCCTCCTTTCGGGGACTTAGGGGGATTAAGTCATCCTAAAAGACATTGTTATCATATTTTCGACCATGCTGAACAAAATGGCTATCTCAAAATTTTGATCGGGTGACTTTGGGAAAAAATGAGTGTGGGAGGGGGCCTAGTTGCCGTCCATTTTTTTGTCACTTAAAAAGGGCACTAGAACTTTTAATTTCCGTTCCAATGAGCCTTCCCAAGATATCCTCACACCATTGGGTCAGTACGATCACACCTGAAAAAAAAACAAAACAACAACAACAACAAATAAATACGCATCCGTGATCTTTCTTCTTGCAAAAAATGCAAAATTCCACATTTTTGTAGATAGGTGCTTGAAACCTCTACAGTAGGGTTCTCTGATACGCTGAATATGATGGTGTAAGTTTTATTAAGGTTATATAACTTTTAGAGGGTCTTTCCCCCTTTTTTCTAAAAATCAGCCAAATTTTCTCAGGCGCGTAACTTTTGGTGGGTAAGACTAAACTTGATGAAACTTGTATATTAAAAATTTCAGCATTAAAATCTGATTCTTTTGATATATCTATTGGTATCAAAATTCCATTTTTTAGAGTTTTGGTTACCATTGAGCCGGGTTGCTCTTTACTTACAGTTCGTTACCACGAACTGTTTGATTCCGAATGTATACAATTCATTAAGTCTAATGTTATCCATCAAAAGCTAAGAGCCTCAGAAAATTTGCCTGTCTTTCGAAAACAGAGGAAACACCCCAAAAAAGGCAACTGATCTTAATAAAATTACACCATTAGATTCAGCATATCAGAGAACCCTAATCTAGAGGTTTCGACCTCCTACCCACAAAATGTGGAATTTTGCTTTTTTTCTAGAAGAAATATCACGGATGTGTGTTCATTTGTTTGTTGTTTTCTTTTTCCAAGTGGTGATCGTTTCGAACCGATGGTCCCAGAAAATCAGGAGAAAGCTCATCAAACAGCTTGTGGTAACGAACTGTAAGTAAGAAGCAACACGGCTCAATAACCGAAGTTCTCAAAACGGAATTTTGATATTAGTAAATATTAAAAAAATCAGCTTATTATATTGATTCCAAATATATAAGATTCATTAAGCTGAGTGTTACTCGATTTAGCTTATCAGAGAACCCTACTGTAGAGGTTTCAACATCCTATCTGCAAAAATGTGGAATTCTGTATTTTTCGTTAGAAAAAAGATCACGGATGCTTTTTTTTCTTTTCTCCAGGGATGACCGTTTCGAACGAATGGTCCTAGAACATGGGGAGAGGGCTCATTTCAACGGAAATTAAAAGTTATAGTGCCCTTTTTTAAGTGACCAATAAGATTGGAGGGAAACTAGCCCCCCTCCCACGCCCTTTTCCCCAAAATCGTCCAATTGCAATTCTGACATAGCCATTTTGTTTAGTTTAGTTTAAAAGTCCGAAATATTATGCCTTTTGAGATAACATGACCTCAACAAGCTCCTTGGGATGTATCTTTAAGTTATAAAATTTGCCCACTGTTTACGTATAGCATTTGTTATTGGGAAGCATGCAACAATTTTTCGGGGGTAAAGGGATTTTGCACTTAGGATGGGTTTCCATGGAGATAATTTTCCGTGTAGAGAGAAATTTCCGGAACTGAACTTTCCAAGAGAAATTTTACACTGGGGAGCTTTGACTGAATTCCTATACGAAATTCTGTTTAATTGTCGGTAGTATCCCTTCAACAAATTCAAGAGGCGCCCTATCCCGGTGAACTATTGGAGTTGCTAACCCATCGTATATGGTCAACGAATACAGGAGGCGCCCTATCACGGTATATAGAACCATTTGGTGTTGCTAACCTCTCGTATATGGTCAACAAATACAGAAGGCACCCTATCCCGGTATACTAGAGCCATTTGGATATTACAGGTGGCCATAGAAAAAACAGTTGCTATGCCTTGAGATCTTTTGTTTTCAAAAATTTCTTGGCCCGGTACCTCTCTGTATCGTCTGGATTACACAACTGGTACACATCTTTCACAGAAAGTGAAAGTCGCCATCTAGTCTTATTGCTATGCTTCGAGATCTTTTGTTTCCAGAATTTTTTTGGCATCATTCCGACACCAAGCATATCGTATTGACATGGTTGCTAAGTGTGTTGTCGATGATATTGCAAAATGAATCCGATAAGCCCCGACCATCTGGAGGAAAATAAAAAGAGCATCGCTTAATCATTTTGGCCTTGAGTTCGGGTATAAAAACTGGGAAAAAAGACCATTATAATATCGTTAGTTGAACAGTGAACACGTCTAACAGAAGAAGTTTTGACATGGACTCTAATGTACCATTGGAAGAGGTTAGTAATCTAAATATTTTTTCTTGAATGCTTAGTGGAGGGGGCTGTTTTTCATACAGTTTTGTTTTATCAAAACACATTCACATCCTCTTTAGTTACAGAATTGTTGGTGACTGTATGATATATATCATCTTTCGTTTAAAAAACTTCCTTCCCTACTAGTTATTCTTAAACATTTGAATTTAATCAATGAATTATTTTAAAATTTGAACCTTCATATGACTATTAGTAGTAGAATACGCACTATGAATACGATGGGTCCCTATAATATGGAACTGTTTGTTGGTTGTGAAAAAAAAATGGATAAAAGCGCTATCAAAATGAATATGGGTAGGGCCCCATACCCCATTGAATGGGGCGGGAGTCAACTTTTTTTTGGAACATAGAAATGTTTTCAAGTTTTTTTCATGTCTTAAAATGGCATTACATTTACTTAGCTATGATGGATGAAGATATTGAAAAAGAAATGTCTTTTTACTGCGATTCTATTATCTGTAAAGGCCGCTATCATGATTTCACAAATTCTTATGAGTTTCGCTAATGCAACCAATTTAGAACATGTAAACATTGAAATGAATGAGGTGAATTTGGAAGAGATGAGAAGAAAAATATTGAACGAAATGAAATCAACTAGAATGGAGAGAAACTCAGTTTTAGATTGGTCAAGAAAGAAACTAGCAGAAAAAAGGCACCCTTACCGCACCAGGAAAGCTCAAAAAGAAAACGATGGCCATGGAAAAGGAGGTAGAGTATACTAGAAAGAGACCGCGAAGAAAAATAAAAGATCAAGAAAAGCAGAGTCCCCCTACAATAGTTCTTCACATTCTTTCAGAAATGACAGAAGATTCGTACAAAGAAATAGGGGATACAAAAATTCAAAATCGTTCTGGAAGAACTCATTCATCAATTTATGCCAAATCTCATTACTGATGGCACTTATTTAGAGTATTTTTATCAAAATGTTCTGCAACGATTAATCACTAAAAGTAGCAAGAAGAATGAAAATGAAAGGGGATTTGAATTGTTTTGATCAGTAAAAGTATCAAGAACCGTGAACATGAAAGGGGGCTTTTTATCGGTTTGATCTGTAAAACTAGCAAGAACAGTGAAAATAAAAAGGATTTAAATCTTTTTATCACTAAAAGTGCCAAAAACTGAAAATGAAAGGGGATTTTAATCAATTTGATCTGTAAAAGTGCCAAAAACAGTGAAAATGAGACAGGATTTGAATAGGTTTGATCAGTGAAAGTATCAAGAATAGAGACGATGAAATGAGGTCTGAATCGATTTGACCACTTAAAGTACCAACAACAGAGACAAAGAAATGAGTATTTGTATCAATTTGACCAGTTAAAGTACCAAGAACATAGAAAGTGAAATATGATTGAAACAGTTTAATCAGTAAAAATAGTAAGAAGAATGAAAATGGAAGGGGAATTGAATCAGTTTGATCTGTAGAAGTACCAAGAACCGTGAAAATAAAAGGAGTTTTTAAAAAGTTTGATCTGTAAAAGTATCAAGAACCGAGACAATGAAATAAGGTTTGAATCGATTTGACCTCTAAAACTACCAACAACAGAGACAATGAAACGAGTATTTGAAGCAATTTGACCCGTTAAAGTACCAACAACACTGAAAATAAATGGGGGTTGAAACAGTTTGATGAGTAAAAGTAGCAAAAACAATGAAAATGAAAAGGGATTTGAATCAGTTTGGTCAGTAAAAGTACCAAGAACTGACAAAATGAAACAGGGTTTTAATTGGGTTGAGCTGTAAAAGCACCAAGAACATTGAAAATGAAACGGGATTTGAATCAGTTTTATACATAAAAGTACCAAAAATCATTCAAATGAGAGGGGATTTTAGTCGATTTGATCTGTAAAGGTACCGAGAACCGTGAAAATGAAATGAGGTTTGAATTGGTTTTTATCGAAAAAAGTATCAAGAACCCTGACAATGAGAGGGGATTTTAATCAATTTAATCTTTAAAAGTACGAAGAACAATGAAAATGAAACAGGATTTGAATAAGTTTGACCAGTAAAAGTATCAAGGACAGAGAAAATGAAATGATTATTTGAATCAATTTGACCAGTTAAAGTACCAGGAACAATGAATATATAATGGAGTGAAAAAAGATTTATTATTAAAAGTAGCAAAAGGAATGAAAATGAACGGGGTATAAAGTAAAAGTACCAACTACCACGTAAGTAAAAAGTACCAAGAATTAGTAAAAGTACCAAGAACCACGAAAAAAAGTTTTAATCAGTTTGATATGTAAAAGTATCAAGAACAGAGACATTGAAATGAGATCTGGATCAAATTGACCACTAAAAGTACCAACAACAGAGACAATAAAATGCGTATTTGAATCAACTTGATCAGTTACAGTACCAAGAATATTGAAAGTGAAATAGGATTAAAAGTTTGAACAGTAAAAGCAGCCAGAAGAATGAAAATGAAAGAGGATTTGGATTGATTTGATCTAAAACCGTGACAATAAAAGGGGATTTTAATCAGTTTGATCTGTAAAAGTATCAAGAAAATAGACAATGAAATGAGATGTGAATCAATTTGACCACTAAAAGTACCAAAAACAGAGACAACGAAACGGTTATTTGAATCAATTTGACCAGTTAAAGCACCAGGAACACTGAAAATGAAATCGGGATTGAAACAGTTAGATCAGTAAAAGTAACAAAAAAGAATAAAATTAAAGGGGATTTGAATCAGTTTGATCAGTAAAAGTACCAAGAACTATGAAAATGAAACAGAGTTTTAATCAGTTTGAGCTGTAAAATTACCAAGAACAGTGAAAATGGAACGAGATATGAATCAATTTTATACATAATAATATCAAGAATCATGAAAATAAAGGAGGATTTTAATCGATTTGATCTGTAACAGTACCAAGAACAGTGGAAATGAAACGGGGTTTAAGACGAGTATGTCCCTAGGACAGAGATGATCCACGCAGACCTAGGGGCAAGGGCCCTGAAATCACGCACATTCCCATTCTTTACAGATAGGTTAAATAGTTAAAAAAAGGCGGGCATGTTTAATCTTGAAGGTTCACTCGGCTTGAAACTTTCAGAGATTGTCACCTTGGGCAAGGGAGTCATATATCTAGTATCCTTAAGTCTTGGGGCCAAATGGGCCCCAGTGCATAAGAGGAAACAGAATAAAACTGCTTGACACAAAAGGGGCCAGAAAAGAGAAAAAAACCTATTCCCGAATGGTTTCAAATCTACACCCATAAGTTACAGGGTAACGCGGTTCTAAGGTACACAAAAGATTTAGCTTGGGGGCATAGCCACCTTGAAACGGGGCCAAAAAATAGCTAAGTAACAATTGTTTTTGCATTGGTATGAAAATCAAATATGAAGGGCCCCAATGCACAAAAAAAAGAAAACATATTGGCACACTGGGAAAGAGTCATACATTTTTTGAAAGGCTTGAAAATTCAAACCGGAACTCTCTGAGTCTAGATGATCCTACTATTTCAAAAACAGTTGCGGAGTAAAGGCGTCCCAAAAATGGTTCATTAGAGCTAGAGGAGACAAAAACTTTTTTTCAGATCAGCTTGAAACTTCAAACCTTAAGCCTTTTCACCAGGGGGTCAAAAAACACACAAAAAAAAATAAAATAAAACGCAGATTCACTTGAAAATAGAGCCCAAAAAGGGCCAACAAATTATTTTCAATCCACTTGAAACTTACAATCATGAAAAAAATTAGTATAAGGACACGGGCCTTTCCAAAAATGAGTCAAAATCGCTTTTCACTGGCCAAAAAAGCTTAATACCAGAAATGACTTCTTTTTCTGGGCAGCTTGTACAATTCAATTTGAAGACACGTGTCCCCTAAAAATGGAACACCATAAAAAGGTCAAAAAGGCGTTTTAATCGGCTCAAAATTTATATTCTTAAGTCTTTAGGTCCAGGGCTCAACCGGACATGAGAAAAAATTGTTCAAACTTATTTGTAAGTTCCTGGGCCAAGAAAAGTCTAATTCCAAAAAAATGTCAAAACTTTTATATATAAACAATCTTTATAAGTGAGCTTTAATAGTGTATGTATTTATTTTTTCTCAAAAACAGCTCCATATTTTTCTGGGAAAATTGGCATCCTGGGTAATCAAGCATAATCAAGCAGACAATAATATTTACATTTAAATAATCTGGTTAGTTCAAAATTACCAGTTACCATCAACATACAAAAAATCTCAAGGGTCAAAAGATTATCTGCAAGTTGGAAATTACGTTTTACCACATTTATTGTGTTACTCTTTAGTTTCAAGTCATAGAGTAGCAAATCAGCAATTTTCAATTAAGATTTTCTGGCATTAATTTAATTCCTCTTTCCTGTTTAGCCGTCACTTACTGAAAAATGACTTTGTTTGATTCCAGGGACGTTGAGAAACTCAGTTAGGATTTCCTTTTCTCCTTCCTATGTATCTTTGCAATTTTGTATGTATCATAGATACTAAAAATGATAAGACCAACCCTGGGGAAAAATTATGTAATTTTGCTCTTTAAATGTGACATTACTCACAAGATTTTTTTTTTTATAGTATGAATTCAATTCCCCTTTCCTGCCAAAATAACTTCATTCCACTCCAGGGTGGCTAAGAAATTCTGGCATCAATTCATTTTCTCCTTCCTGTGTATCTTTGCAGATGCTAAAATAACACTGCTTCATTCTCTGGTGGAAAATCAGCAATTTTAATTGAATTAAGAAATTCTGGTGTAAATTCAATTCCTCTTTCCTATTTATCCTTCACAGACTCCCAAACGCTAATCTAACATGTTCCTTCTTTCCATAGTAATTTTCCCTTATCTTCTAACTACAGATTTTGTTGTGCAACATTTTTGCTTGCAATTCAATCTGATTTTTGCTGTTTCTTGCTCCACGCCTTTTTCTTTAGCTGTTACCAGTCACTTGTCATCTTGTGGGATTTTGCATGTTTATACTTATAAGAAAAGAAATTTGGTAATGTTATTTTTCTAACAACGATTTCTACTAAGCTTCAAACTTTTGGTTTTCTTTTTTAAGGTTTTTGAATCGTTGCAATCCCTAATTAAAATATATACAAATATCTTTGCAATTACCAGTTTTTTAGTCTTTACACAATTTAATGTCTTTTCATACTAAGGTCTATTCAAAGATATTGATTAATACCGCAAGTCTGATTTCCAACAATGATTTATACTAAGCTTCAAACTTTTTGTTTTCTTTTTCAAGGTTTTTGAATAATAGTGATCCCTTGTCAAAATATATGCAAATATTTTTGCAATTACCAGTTTTTTGCTCGTTAAGCAATTTAATATAAACTTCTCCATATATGAAAATCTTCATAGGCCTAAGTGTGACAACATCATTGCAATACTGATGTTAAGAATCCTTCCCTATTAATCTCCAGCCCTAACTGGAATTATTTCCTGTATTGTTTACTGCTACCTCCCCTCAGAGTCCAATGATATTCGGTCTACAATTTCAGATAGAAACATTGTTTAAAGACTTTGAAAGGTCTCACAGGTATGCCTTCAGGGTCAACCTAACCCCCATTGTGACCCTGAATTATGTAAGTTAGTCATTGTTCCTTGATTAGTTTTAGTAGAAAAGCAGTTAAACATTTTTGGCTAGCCGTAGATTTCCAGAATTCACAATGATATAATCTGGAAACAGCATGGGTAACTAAGTGAATCAGAAGATGCTATGTTCTCCTGAATTTTTCGAATTAATTTTATTGCTGTTTTTGAAACAGTTTTAATTTCTCTTTTCTTCTGTTGCCTCTATAAGTTTAACCTAATGCATTTGATTATTGTTCTGCCAGATTTTGTCTGCATCACTCCAACTCTATCTGGAACTGATATTGTCTGCTGCTGTGCTACAGTGCTAATAGGGAAAGTGATGCAATTTTTATTACATCCCAAACTGGGCATGGCTGGGCACTCTATTGATTTTGGATACCAACTTGGATGGTTGAGTGGTTTCTGTAATTTGGCAGTATTTTTTCCAAATGGATTGCTTTTCTGATTTCCTGTTGGATGTTCTAACACTGTTACATCAGAGATTTGATCCACCATTAGTAGCCAGTGTGTAAAATTGTGGGTGCAGGCACACCTTGACTGGTGTCAATTCACAAAAATTCAGCAGGGAGGGGGGATATATCTTTATAATCCAGGAGGGGGAGGACACATTTGCTTCATTTTCATTTCCTCCAATAAAATACCAAAAAATGGGATTTTTCAATGAAAATATCCCACCCCCCCTATTCTATGTTACAGGAAAATGTTTTCTTTTATAAAGTAGCCAATAAGATTTAATACATATTCTTACCAGCACAAAATATGGGGAGGAGGAGGGGAATTCCTCAGCAAGGTCAGTAAATTACCAGAAGGAGGAGGCAAACAACAAAAGAAACTTTGGTTTTACCAAGGTTTAAATGGAAATATCAGGTTTTGTGCTCTCTTTTACATTAGACTGCAGGTGATGACAAACAGTAAGTAATGAGGAATTGCACATGCCTTACCAATTGCTCCAAAAATCATCTACAGTTGCAATAAGTGATAAGCAAACACTAATCAACATATACTGTAGCAAAATAGTTCACAATCTGCACTGTGCTGACAAGGCCACATTTCTTGTGTGCTGTGTTCAGATTGGCTTGAAAATACATGTGTGATCTGGCAATTTGTTAATGCTTGTCCAAATGCAAAAAGAATATAAATAACAACACATGCACTATTTCATTGCTAATTTGTTGATTGATTCTGATAATTTCAATTGAACACTGTTTATTTCAGCCTTGATGTCAATCATGTATTTGAATCAGGTGTATATTCTCAGATTTTGTTGTCTGCTCAGAAGCATAGTGTTGATAAGTCTGTTTTAAATGCACTGAGAAATATATATAGAAAATCAAAGATTTGTCTGAAAGTACAGTGCATTAATTCCTTAAAATTATCTACTTATTTCATCTCTGCTGTAAACGGAATACACCAAAGTACTCTTATTTCTCCACCAATGTTCAATAGTACTATTATTAGACTGCAGGAATCCGTTCAGTAAGCATACATTTTTAGAGGTTTTGCTGATGATATCCTGAAAACTAGTAGAAAACTTGCAGGCATCAAAAATAATTTGTGTGTGTTGAGGTAAAGAATAGGTTTGCAGAGGCAAATATTTTAACCCCAGAAGAATGAAGTTCCTTTATTTACTAGCAGTGTTATGGATAGTTTACTAGTTAATGTTACTTTCAGATCCCAATGTTATCAAATCTCTGCCTAAGATTTTGTGCCTCAGCTTTTGAATATACTGCAACTTCAAAAAATGTGATTGCCATGGGTTGCTGTTTGCTGAGAATACACATGGAGCTTATGGGATCCTTGCGTCAATAAAGTAACAATTTAGCTCCTGTTTACCTGGTTATGTATATAATGCTTGTGTTTTACAATACATATTACTGTTAGCTCTGTTTTGGACAATATTTACTGTCTGGTTGCAAAAGCATTTTGTCAAATTTTTATAGATATTGCAAGTATCTGCTTAGCCTTTCCATTTGGATGAAACATAAAGAAATATCTTTTGAGTACAGTATAGCTGACCCACTCATTGTTGTGTTTTATTTGTAAATGCATTTGACCCAAGCCTAGTCAATCTTCACTGTATGTGGCAATAACTTAAATACTTTTTCATTGTTATTTTTTGTAATTATTGAAAATAGTTTTGCTTGTTTATAGTTGTGTTCATGTAGTTTTGTTTGTGTTGTCAAGTTATGTTTTTGAATTTTGTTGTCCTTTTTTTCTTCTTTTTATCAACTCTATATAGGCTACAACAGTTTGTATACTTGATAGTAAAATTCTAGTTTAGCTACTTTTTGCTATCTTGGAAAAGGGTTAGGTTAGGAAAATGAAAGTTTCAGAGATAGGTCTACAGATTAAAGTATGTCATTGGAAGGTATTTTGAAGTACCAAACTCTACTCCTTCTCCCTCTAGAGGACAGTGACCTTTAAAAATCTTTGTATTATGAAAGTGAAACCTTGCAAAACAGGTCTTCTGCTTAAATGAAGTATAAGAAAACTGTTTTCAGTTTCACAACTTGGCTCAATCCAAATCTACAAGGTTTCTAAGATCTGCAAATACATTTCCTAAATTTAGAAAAAAAAACATTTATATAGCTTAAAATTCTACTAAAATAACAGTAATTGCATTTTCAGAACTAAAGCCAGAGAAAAAGAAACTTATAACTGAAAATTAAGGTAAATGTTGTTTTATCAAAATTTCAATGCCTATCAAGTAGGCAAATTTTAAAGACTTAGAAATCAGAAAAATGTTAACATGGAAGCTTGGCAATACCTTCCCAGATTATTTTTTTGCCCAGGAATCATTACTGAACGTCTCATTTTTCTAACTTAACCCCTTTCCAAGATAGCCAAAAGTAGCTAAAGTAGAATCTTACCTTTTTGGTAAAATAAAAATGTTAGAAGGATAAGCATTTATATCAACAGTGCATTCAGATAGCTAAGAAATAGACTTATCACTAGATTCAGAGTTTCATTGTGAATCCAAATATGAAATTTTTTTCCATTGAAAATTATATTTTAAGCCCTTAACAGACACCCAAAGATGATACTTTTTTCTCTTATTTTAGAAACAGCTTAGGTAAATTTCCAGTGGGCCACCTAATTTAGCTAAGATAAAAGTGAAAACATCATTTGATGCCTTTTTTATGCTCTTTCATAATTCAAAAATTGCTTCTGGGGCTGGTTGCATCTTGAGCCCTTAAAGTGGTGCCAAAGGTGTTTCCTTTTTGAAACCACACAAAGAAGTTATCATCACTAGTTAAATTATTGAAAAGTGGTTAAAAACATATCACTCATTTAAAAATAACTTGTTCAGGAGTAGCATATTCCAAAAATACTTATTTATAATGATTCAAACCTCATTTATTAGGCAACTCAATATAAACCATTTTCTTATCATTTCATGTTTTTTCAAATGCTGTCAACAAAAATAGTGTTGAATTTTGAGATTCAAAACTTTGCTGTCAACAATTCAGGGTATTTATTTGCACATTGGGGGGTGGGGGTGGGTAAAGTTTATGGTAAATTTGTAGTTGGCCATATAATTTAGCTAGAATGAAAGTAAAAAAATCATTTGATGCTTTTTTTTATGCTCTTTCATTATTCATATAAAATACCTTTGGGGCCCCTTTAAGGGCACAAGATGCATTTAGCCCCAAAAGCAAATCTTGAATTAAGAAAGAGCATAAAAAAGGCATCAATTGATGTTTTCTCTTTCATCTTAGCTAAATAATGTGGCTCACTAGAAATTTACCGCAACTTATTGCCTGTGTTAGCATCAATCTTGTTAAAAACAGTTTACCAATAAATTTAATTGACAGTGGCAAAATGTGAATCAATAAAGCAGCATTCACAAGCATGTCTAGCTAGAATCCCATGTCTAAACGCGAGTCTAGCCAGACTCAATGTATAGGCAACAACCATTCACAAGTAAAATTTGGTGCTTAGCTAAAATTACAAATTTAGTTTCAAATTGTCATTTCTAGCCAATCAAGAGACCTTATGCAGGCAAAACTTTCAAAATTGTAATCCCTATTTTTACTGTCACAAGTTAATGGATGAGATAAGCAAAATGGTAAATTTTTACCAAATCATATTATTGACTTACAAATAAAGTGAATATACCACTCAATACCTTTTTTATGCTCTTTACAAATATAATAATCATTTTTGTCGGAAATGAATTTTAGCCCCCACCCCCATGTATACCAATTCAGGGTATATATTTGCATATTAGGGGGTTGGGGGAAAGTTTAATCTTACCTCTCATTTACATCAGAAATAAAATTTACCTCTACCCCCTATTGTGCAAATATATACCCTGAATTGGTATAAATAGTGGTGGGGTAAAATTAATTTCTAATGAAAATCATTATTATATTTGGAAAGAGCACAAAAAAGGCATCAAGTGATATGTTTACTTTATTCCTAAGTCAATAGCCTAATATGATTTGGTAAAAATTTACCAAACAATTGCCTTAGTGTGCTTCACTATTAAGTCTTGTGTTGCATATTTGCCTAAAATGAAAAAAACAATTAATGAGAAAACAAAAAATTAATTTCAGTTTAAAAATGTAAACAAAAATGATGAAAATAGTGGGACTTGACACAACCTGATTGGCTGTAATCAAAAATCCTAGACAATGGGTTCTAGAGTCTAGAACTCAATGTCTAGCCAATGGCCTTGTCTAGTGTTTCTAGCTAAGCCCCAAATTTTACTTGTGAATTGTTGTTGCCTAGACATTGAATTCTGGTTAGGCATGGGATTCTAGCTAGCCAAGCTTGTGAACACTGCTTAAGTGCATGGGAAGAACATAGTATGTGCTATAGCCTATATTTGGGTAAGGTTAGAAATGATAGGCTAAAACTGAACTTGAAACAGAAACCAATGTCATAGGCTATTTGGATTCATGATGAAATTCTATTCTAGAGGCATGTTTCTTAGCTATTTGAATAGCCTACTCCATTAATATAAAAATTTACTGATAGAAGTACTAAGTATTTTTCAAATTTGCTTTCAGAATTTTATTGTGTTCCATTTTGAGTGAGCCAAACTGTAGGTTAGGCTAATAGCCTATGGAGAAATTTTTTTTTTAGTTTTACCCTAGGCCTAAAATGAATACCCTATATTAAAGTAACTAGTAAAAGCGATATTAAAAGGACTCACAATACATAGTAGCCTAATAATTATGACTGATAGGAGCAATTATCAGGACTGCTTGATGAAACATTCACTAGCCTAGCCTATTCGAAAATTTAAATTTTAACAGCAAGGTTGTCAAAATTATCATGACCAAAGTATCAGGATTTGCGAAAAAGAACACTTGCATCCCACCGCTCACAGTTTTACCACAAGGTATGATTAAAAAAAAGCATGCACAGGATTGCAAAGGACGTTACATTCGTAACATTTTTGCTGCATCTTGAAAAAAAAGTTACTAATACACGCTTCTACAAGCTTCTGTCACGTTTTTCAAATAAACCGTTTTCCTCATTTTAAAGCGGTGTTTTTCTTCTATTCTATATCATTTTTCACCCTTTGCTTTCGAAAGGCTATAACAAGCTCAACTAGATCTGAATTCGTTCATGTGTCAGGTTTAAGAAATCAAAGCAACAGCTACATAAAATAAGTTAAAAATATCAATCAAGCATAAAAACGGTGAATTAAAATTTAAGATAAATTAGTAAAATATAACAAAAAAATAAATGTCCAAGAACTAAAATTAACTTAATGTGATTAATAGCAAAAACAGTGGGGAGGGGGGGGGGGTAAATGATAATAAATTATGACAAACAACCATCACAGGCTGAAGAAAAATAACTGAATTCGTCTTCCATGTCAATTACTGTTGAAATAAAAACATTTGAAATCGATATGTCAACTAAATGGCAAAATGTCAAAAAGAAATAGTCACAAATAAAGAAAGGATTGCGCAAACGGCTAAATTAAAAAAGAAACAAAACTCAAACAAACACAACAAAATGGTGAAACAAAGTGGCGTTGGATACAACAGTGAACATAGTTAACGTGACTATAAACAATTAATTAAAATATAAGACAGAGAATTTAATTTTGGTTTAGAAAAGATATCAGGAATTATTCAGGTGCTCTAGAAAAAAGGGGTTAAAACTTTTTTGAAACCTCACTGAAACAGCATAGAATCTAAAGTAAGTAAGGATTGCTAAGGAGGCAAATCTAATGGGGTTGGGAAAATCGGGGAAAATGTCATTAGTATGGGGATTAGAAATGGCGGATTTGGCCAAACGCAAACAAATGTTTTTCTCTTTTCTTTTCATGTGGAATAAGCGTGGCTTTAAGGAGGAAGGAGTATGGTATTTTTTGCTCTTTGTATATCCTCCTGAGTGCATGCTCTTGGACCAACTCAATTTTGTCGTAAAGTTTGCTTGAAAGTTGCGATTACCCCATGGGACCTGTATATTGCTAAAACAGCCTGACAGATAGTCTCCAAAGCTGCGCCAAACCGATATGACGGCGGCGAATGTGTGATTCAGCATCGGCGGCGGAAATTTTTTAGGCGGCACGCCGCCGATTTCTGACTGGCGGCGCGCCGAATTTTCTGATTAAAAATAATAATAAAAATTCCACTTTACCAAGTACGTTCAACCTCAACTTGATTTTAGTAAGAATTTTTAAATAGTTGGCTAAAAACGTACAAGTGTACCGAGAGTAAAATATGATATATTTAAAATACAAAAAAATAAAGTTCCTTCTTTCTAAAGATAATTCCGACTTCCTCGAATTAAGTTTAAATCTAGTTTCAAAAAAAGAAAATTCCTTAATCATCAGAGAGAAAAATTGTATTTTAGCCTCAGACAAAGAACGGCGCTATCCAGTTTGGATTTTGCTAAGATAGTGGGCAATAAAAAAGATGCTACACACAATGTTTCTCAGGAAGTTAAATTATAAGAGCCGTGTGAACGTTTGAATCATCAGAAATATTTAAAACAATTTATTGGACGAAGGGTTCACATCCTTGGGCCACTTAGGCCAATTGTGAGCCAGTTCTTAGAGCGCAGTACAAAAAACTACGTTTCAAAGTGGGGTAAAAGGGCTTTTTGGAAGATTATTACGATCAGAATTATTTCGGCATTCAAGCATTGCAATTCAGTCATTATTGTTATCTCAGTCACCGTTGTTGTCATTTGAAGTGAACCACGGCTGTACACCTAAATATGTAAGTCTCAATAAAACCATTGCTTTTCTATTTGTGTTTATTTTATTTTATATGTCTGTATCTAGTCACACGACAGGTAATTGGTTCGTATGTCTCCAAGGTACGTTCCCAGGGATCTGATTTCTACAACAAGTAATTGATTTCGAGATAACCCCAGGAAAGGAGGTTACATTTATATAATTACATATGGCAGTGTCTTTAGCGCTAGAAGTGGTGCTATCGGAGAACTTATAAGGTGTAAGTTCATGGCTTTAAAGCCTAAGATTACATTTGACGCGGTCAATCCTTATGACCACAATTAAGCCCAGTCCCTTAAATTTTTATAGCTACAAATGGCACGGTCGGAAATTGGAGAAAATGATGCGAACTTATTTGGCTATAAACTTTGTAATTTAAATTTAATTATTGGAGAGATACAGACACATAAGTAAAGTGATTAGGCCTATAACCGCTAAGCTATTACTGGAAAACCCTTTAAAATATCTCATAGGAGATAATAGCCTCCCCCAAAATAGGTTAAGGGAAAAAATAAATTTATTTTGAGTTATTCAAACGCCAAAAAAAATATGTCAGAAGAAATAGACGAACAATTAAAGGCGCAAAAGTTGGTCGCGAAAAATGAAGAAATAGCAAAGTCTATCCCACAGTACAATGGAAAATCAGATATCGACGAATTTAATATCCAATTGGCCCAGTTTGTAGAATTAACAAAAACAGAGCTAGAAACGTTAGTTGGCATGCTTCTATTAAGATTAAAAGGCCAGGCCTTAACCTTTCTAAAGTAGATTGAACGCACTATAGGTGATGACGCCAACTTGCCAATAAATACGGTGGACAAATTGTTAACGGCATTTAAAGACAGATTTATCGAAACTAGTTCCACAAATAAATTAAAACACGGAATGGTGTGCTTTGACCATTCACAAAATATAAGAGAATATCTTGATAATATACGGATTTCAGTAGAAGCAAAATACGGAAAAGTTTCAGGAGAACTGTATGAAAAAATCATACTACATATCTTTATGCAAGGGCTACCCCCAAAACTATATAGAATGGTAATATCCAAAAATATTCAGACGTTGGATCTTACAGTTCAGAAGGTAGAGCGATTGATCGAAGTTGATACGATGGTGGCTAATCACAGTAAAGCAAAAATAAATAGCCTAGACGAATCAAGCGCAAAAATGACCTTCAAGGGCGATCAGGCGTCTCCCAATTTCTTTTCAAGGGATAACTCCCCAGTGTCACAAAGAAATAAAACGCAAGAACCCGCTAGGCAGAAAACAGTACGTTTTCAGCCTGTCAAACAATCTAGTTATGAAAATAACCCTACAATAAGAAGATGCTATATTTGTAATCGAACAGGGCACACCGCGAAGGAGTGCCGTTATGTCCCCAATAGCAACACCAAGAATTGCTGTCGGCAGTATGCAAAATTATTGCAACCATTTGTTCGGAAGAACAAATTTTAGCGCCGGTGGTGCACTAGGCTATAGCCAGGGAAGATTGCGCCAACCGGTACCTTGTAACACGTACCAACCAAATTTGTATAACCCAATAGACAAATAAATTACCGATCTGACAACCCAAATAATCACCAAAGCCAATATAATGTGAGAATGGTATATAGAAATCACGAAAATTTGCCGACGGGAAATAAAAATTTTGCAAGCCAACGGCATTGACAGTCAGCGCCAGCAAGCGGCACTAACGCAAGACATCCAAGTTACCGTAATAATACATGGCAAAGGCAGACAGATGTAAATCAATTAGATATCCCTACGGAATCTCATATGTCTGAATATACATTGCAGGCAACGACGCATGAAATAAATCCTCAGGGAAACGTTTCAGGCCCCTCAGAAATATAAATTGGACCCAGAGGGCGCCTAGAATGTTTTATAGGTCCAAACTGATAGTAGTACCATCTTGTAGTGATAGTATTAACAAGTTACCTATATTTAATGATTTTTGTGTGGCAAATTTTTGCTTTAAGGCTTTGAGTGACTCTGGTGACACAGATAACGTTATAAACTAAGGCATATTTATTATTTTGACATCGCAAGCTAGCTTACAAGGGAACTTCATCAGCCCCAATCTCAGCAGCGTAAGAGGGAGTCAGGTTTAGACACGCGGTATCGTTGGCCGTAATGTACAAAGGGAGGGTTCACTTATTTTGAATAATTTTACAATATTCGATAACCTCTCACACGAAGCCATTATCGGAATCGTTTTTTTTTGGCCTAGTAGAGTATTATTACATGTGGCTCACCAAAGGCTTGTCTACCCGGCTAAGGTAGAGAAAGAAATTTCTACCTTAAGAAATTGTAACAGAGGTTACGAAGACAACGTAACAGTACATAAAATCTCGGGCGATATAATGGCGCAATCTTTTGAACCTCAGTGTCTCGCCAAGAGAACAGGGCACAATCAGAAATTTGTTCAATTATTTTGAGAGACATCGCAGAGATTAAGTAAATTTAAATAATAAGTGTATTGAATCTGCAAAAATAAAAATAGGAGATATGCGGCAGTACAGGTCAAACTAAATCAAGAAAATAGTGGAACTATGGAAAAAAGTAGTGACCCCCATTGCAGTTCAGGCACAACCAATGCTATTGACGGATACCGCCAGTCTAAATTTAATAGACAATGAAAATAAAGAAAAATATTACGGATTCGCGATAAGGAAAACAAAAGTCCCTCCCAAAACGATGCAAAGAATTCAAATATCACAGATAATTGAACCAGTGGATAGCAAATCTGAAATATGGTTTGCGACCCCGTCTGTTTAGTTCAACTCCAAGTTTTATCGGAGAATGATTTAAATAGATGGGAGAATTCCAAAAGAAACCTTGTTAACTGTATTAAAACCTCAATTAACAAATATTCTCTAACTAAATCGCAATTTTTAAACAAATTTAATATGGATCATATTACTGACTTGGAACTCAAGAAAAAATTATGTGAATTATTATGGAATTTTAAAGATTTATTTTCCGCATCCGAAGATGACATCGTACTGATACCTTTTTATGAACATTCAATTTTAACAACTGGTGGTCCTGTAGCGAAACAGCCACATCGTGTGCCGTATAACCAAAAAGAATGGTAAAAAAATAATATCCATAAATTTGAAAAAAATGAAATTATACACCCCAGTATAAGTCCGTATAGTACACTAGTGATCTTGGTACCAAAGAAGAATGGTGACCTTAGACTCGTAGTAGATTATTGAGCCCTTAACAAACAAGTAGTTAGCGATAAATTTCCTTTACCAAGAATAGATGAAATTCTTGACTCTATTTCAAGCAAAAATAAAATCTTTACTTCTTTGGATCTCAACCAAGGCTATCACCAAGTGAAAATAGCCGAAAAATATGTCTATAAAACTGCGTTTTCAACGGCTGAATGTGGTTCATATGAATACTTAAGAGTACCTTTTGGACTTAAAACAAGTTCAAGCGCGCTATGTAGACCTTTATTACATCTATTAAGAGGATTAAAAAATATCATTCATTTTGTTGATGATGTCATATGCGTGGGAATAAACTC
Organism: Artemia sp. Qi Xiang Cuo; assembly: GCF_049724085.1. NCBI lineage: Eukaryota > Metazoa > Arthropoda > Branchiopoda > Anostraca > Artemiidae > Artemia > Artemia sp. Qi Xiang Cuo. The sequence continues at coordinate 39,027,250 of NC_142802.1, forward strand.
TGAACAACACTTAGCAACATTAGCTAAGGTGTTCGAGAAATTCAGACAGGGTAATTTAAAATGTCGGCCGGAAAAAGTAAATTTGTTTCCACCCAAGAACAAATTTTTGGGAGTAATATTAATACAAGGAGAGATATCCCCAGACACCGACAAAATAAAACGTGTTGAGAACCTCACACCCCCTATAACTGTGAAAGAATTATGAAGACATCTATGTCTTACTGGCTACTTTAGAAAATTCGTGCGCAATTACACCCAAATTGCGAAACCCCTCACGGCATAAACTAAAGGGAACTCCCAAAATGTTACCTGGTCCCATGAAGCTAAAACTTCCCTAGACCGTCTCAAAAAGGCACTCACTTCTGAACCAATATTATCACTTCCTGATTTGAAAAACGGACAAAACGTGGTCACAACCGATACTAGTTCAAAGGGCATTGGCGCTATTCTTTCGCAAATAATCCCGGTAGAAAACCCTAATCCTCTACAGGGAACGCCTAAACAAAAACAAATTGAAAGAGTTGTATGCTACTCGAGTAGAACCTTATACAAAGGTGAGAATACTTGTTCCGCCGCAAACTTAGAATTATTATCTATAATCCACCACTTGGAAAAATTTAGACACTATTTAATTGGTAGAAAATTTATGCTACGATCAGACCATAAAAGCGTGCAGTACTTGCGCACATTTAAAAACCCCACGAGCATTCTAGCTAGATGGATAATGAAAATCCAAGACCTTGATTACGAATTTGAATATTTAAAAGTTAAAAATAATGCAGCTTGTGACTTTTTGAGTAGACACCCAGAAAATATTCCGTCGGATGCTGAGGAAAATGAATTTAACACTATCAATACTACGAGCAAACATAAATGTAAGAAAAACAAAGAAAATGGCACAGTAAAAGAAAATAAAGTTAACTATTGTCCCTTATCTTTAGAAAATATAAAAAGAAAGCAAAAAAAGGACGAAATGTGTGTAGTACTTATTAATTATTCTGTGAATGACGATGCTTTACCGGATAAATTCAAAACTCTTAGAAAAGAGATAGACAATTTTTACTATGATCACGATGAAGAAATACTATGTAGAATCTCGACTGCTGAGACAAATAGAAACCAAACCTCAATAATACCTGTATTACCATAAAACTTAATAATACCTGCCTTCAAATATTTTCATTCAGATATAGGTGGACACTTAGGAGTAACAAAACTATCCATAAATTAAAATAATATTTTTACGTGCCGTCGGGAATAACAAAACTTAAAGAATTTTTAAGTACATGCGAAGCATGTAACTTAAGAAAAAAACCCCAAGCTTATCCGAATCCTCCAGTGAGAAGGGTCCCGGTAGTAAGATTCCCCTTCGATACTGTCTCATTTGATTTATATGGAACAAGTGGAGGCTTGCCTGATTCTAACAGAGGCTACACTTGTATTCTTTCAGTTATAGACCACTTTTCTGGATTTACCTTTGCAAAGGCATTAAAAAGTCAAGGTGCTTACGCCACAAGTAAAGCGTTAGCGAAATTATTGTTAAAATTTGGCATTCCAAATAAGGTTTTAAGTGACAACGGAAGCAATTTTGTTACAAAAGTAACAAAAGACTTAATGAATTTTCTTAACACAGAGAAAATGGTAACATCCCCACAAGCTACATATCACCCACAAGCTAACTGTAAAATAGAAAATAGGCATAAAATATTTTCGAATGTGTTAAGCATTTTTAAAAGAGACAGCAGGAAAGATTGAGATCTATGCCTACCTTATTTAACCAACATAATCAATACTGTTCATCCAGAAACAACTAAAGACAATCCGTTTTATTTACTTTTTGGTTATGATTTTAGAATCCCGTATGATGAGATTATTGAATCTCGGTAGTATTATAATAACTCGGAGGATTACAAACAAGAATTTATTAATAGGATGAGGAAAACTTATAAAATAGTTAGGGAAGAGTTGGAAAAATGTAAAATAAACCAAGAGCCCCTTTCAATGAGCTCTTTCTGAAATTTCTACAAAAACTTTCTATATGAAACTTATATGCCCCCAGGGCATAACTTACAACCCTTGGACTGAGGTCTCTGATGGGGTTATCATCCTAGAAGATATAATTTCCAGAACTTTCGACTACGTTGAACAAAATGGATATTTCAAAATTTTTATTGGATGTGTTTAGGGAAATGGTGGGCGTGAAAAGGGGTTAGTTGCCCTCCAATAACTTTCGACTATTATAAAGGGTACTAGCCCTTTCAATTTCCAATTGAATGAGCCCTTTTTGAAGTTTCTACAACAAGGCTTTCTATAAAAGCCTTATATGCCGCCAGGGCATAACTTACAACCCCTGCCCTGACGGCTGTGGGGGTGGAGGGGTTGTCATCCTTAAAGACCTAATTTCCAAAAATTTCAAATACACTGAATAAAATGGCTATCTAAAAATTTTGATTGGATGCGTTTGTGGAAAAGGTGGGCCTGAGAGGGGGGTTAGTTGCCCTCAAATCACTTTCGACACTATTAAAAAGGGCACTAGCCCTTTGAATTTCCAATCGAATGAGCTCTTTTTCAAGTTTCTACGACAAAGATTTCAATAAGAACTTATATGCCCCCAGGGCATAACTTATAACCCTTGCCCTGAAGACTATGAGGGGAGTGTGCTGCTCAAACGTATAATTTCATGAACTTTAAACTGCGTGGAACACAATGGCTATCTCGAAATTTTGATTGGATGAGTTTGGGGAAATGGTGGGCGTGGAAGTTGTGTTAGTTGCCTTTTAATCACTTTCGACTATTAAAAAGGGCACTAGCCATTTCAATTTCCAATTGAATGAGCCCTTTTTGAAGTTTCTACCCAACGCGTTCTATAAAAATCTTATATGCCCCCAGACCATAAATTACAACCCTTGCGCTGAGGGCTTTGGGGGCGGGGGGGTGGTGTCATCCTCAAAGACCTAATTTCCAGAACTTTCAACTACGTTGAACAAAATTGCTATCTTAAAATTTTGATTGGATGTGTTTGGGAAAAAAGTGGGCGTGAAAGGGGGGGCACAAGCCACTCCAATTTCCAATTGAATGGGCCCTTTTCGAAGTTTCTACGACAACTTCTTCGATATGAAGTGCCCCGGTCTAAGGGAAAACAAACAATAAACATTACATTATGCCAACATCGTTCTTATATGCCCCAAGGCATAGCTTAAAACCCTTTCCCTGAGGGTTGTGGGGGAGTAACCTCCTCAAAAACATATTTTCTATCTGGAAATCAACTAGGCTGAACAAAATGGCTATTTCAAAATTTTTATTGGAAGTGTTTGGAGAAATGGTGGGCGTGGAAGGGGTGTTAGCTGCCTTCCAATCACTTTCGACTATTTAAAAGGGCACTAGCCATTCTAATTTCCAATTGACTAAGCCCTTTTCGAAGTTTCTACGACAACTCCTTCGATACGAAGTGCCCTGGTATGGAAAAAAACCAACAAAAATAAATAAATAATACATTGTGTCATTACCGTTCTTCAATTCTTCTTCTATTACAGCAGGCGCGCAGAAAAATTCAGCTTCTTCACTTAGGCAGCGCGAAGAAAAATTTCTTCTTCTTCTTCCTACGAACCGATATACATGGAGAGCCCAAGATGACAGTATTTATCTTTAAGAAACAGATTAGCAGGGATGACGGTTGAAGCCCGGAGGTCGATATCGATAAGAAAAAAAAAGAGAGAGAAATAAACGGCGGCGTATTAGTTACGCCGCCGCCGATAGAATCAGTGGCGGCGTCATCGCACTGATGCAAGCTCGGCGGCTCACCACCAGTTTTTTTTCGGTGGCACGCCACCGACTTTTTGGTGCGGCTTCGGGTTCTACTGACAGAGGATAAGTAAACACGGAAGGAATGTATCTTGGGGCAATTAAAAATTTTTAATAGTTAGACATGGATAATGGAACAATCGTGCTTAACACTATTTGAAACATGCATGTCGTGCTTAAGATCATTAGAAATTGCGAAACCAAGGATTTTAACGTGATTCGCTAGCATTTTTTTCGAGGGAGGGGGACTCTAGAAAAACAGGAATGGATTTCGAAAAGTTTATTGTTATTATATTTGATTAAGTAGAATTTACTTTCATATTTAGGTTCTTAGCTTCATCTGAGACATGGGTTAGGATTTCCATGGGGTCACTTTTAATATTCCTATGATATACTTCAAGGATCGACATGTTATCCACATATTTCTATATTTGGGGAATTTCCTCACTAATTTCATTAATCTTGTCTAGAAATAAAAGTAGTCCCAATAAGGTTCCTTGAGGAATTCCACAGTAAATAGGGAGAAGGTTATAACGAATATTTATTCATTTTACAATTTGTGGTCTATTTGAAAGGAACGATATAATAATATTTACTAAGAGAGTATCAAGTTGAAAGTTATCCAAGAGAGTATAGAGTTAAAAGTTTGTAATAATAAACGAATTAAGATGTTGTGTTTAACCAAGTCATATGATTTTGGGAAGTCGATTATGACAAGGTTTATCCAAACATTTGGTTTCTCAAGTTTATAATATGGGTGGTGGAGGTATTCCTAAAACTAGCAAACTGTCGGTCTAAGGCCAACGCAGCTACGCACACTTCTACTCCATCCCAATCTGTTTATAAACTACTTCTTAACACCCTACCAAGAAGTTCTAATTTCCCCGATTCGGGAACGACCTGCTTTTTATTTGGCCGAAAATGGTAAACCAACATGGTCAATCCTTGACAATCTTTCATCCGCAGAACTGGTCCTAGCCATCTCCACCTTTCTGTTATTATAGCCCCAAAATGCGCGGTAGAGCCGCATTTTTCATACAAGTTATTGCTTAAAACACGGTCAGTAAGACCGGTGTGCACAAAACAATTCATAGAGGATTCCCCTGGAAGACATTTGATAGATCCTGCTCCCTCTTTTGGAGCAACCACCTTTTAGAACCTCACTTGAGCACTGTCATCACTGTTGATTCCAATATTCAAATCTTGTTCGCGGACTGATCTTTCTATTCTTCTAAACTTTTTTCAAATGAAAAAACCCACCCTGGGCTTTAGTTATTCTGCTTCTAACGTAGAATACTTTAAACCTGCTGTGACATAAAATTGATGTTAAAAGTAAATAATATCAATATATGCATAACAGCAAAGTAAGATCTGTAGAGTGTGAAGTCTTTATTGTTGTGATCCACATACAATAAATTATCAAACTATGCTGCAAGAAATTAAGAAGACAGCTGGAAGTGAGAGAATATGGTCTTTAAGATTTTTTTTTTAAGTTTCTGGAGACCGAGGTCCCCCACCTTCTTTAAATACACCACTGCCTTCTCTGTCGGAAAGCTCTTATTCCCATTTTCCGGTTAGAAATCAATACCGATAGACTTTTACAAAGTTAATTATTACGCTAGCTTACTTGGCATTCCAAAATTAACAAATCCCTACAAAAACATAAGGCTGAATGTAGACAGACTGAACACACGCCACCACGCCAATGGTACTGGTGGTACGCTGAAGCGTCGCTGAAATTTTTCTCCATGCTGACGCGTCTTTCATTGGCGGTGCATCACCAATAAATTGGAGGTGCGTCTGGTTCTACTAATTATATACCAAAACTACACTTGTTAGTTGACGAGGATGATGCCGTTATGGGTAAAGAGTATCTTCATAGGACTCGGGGGACAAAGGAATGTACAGAAACGGTTACCGCAGTACAGCTGTCCGATCCTTAAACAGTGTCTGCATTTTTTAAAATTTTACAGAAGAACCTCGACAATTTTGCTTGAAAGGTAGACTTACTGCGTTTAAAAAAAAGTGTAAATGAATAGTATTTCCCAATCAGTTTTTTGTGATGACTTGCGCAGAGCTATTTATTTTGCGAAAGCTTGACCAAATGTGCTTTAGGAGATTCCCTGTAGATATGCTGTTTTACACCATAAGTAAGTAACACTGGGTTTATTTAAAAAAAAAAATATATATACATCTTCGATTCCCTCATGCATGCTTGTGCGGGAGAAAACCCTCCTAATAAATCAAAAAAACAAAAAAAAGAAGAAAAAAAACATAATTATAGCTAAACGTACCAGACCCGAAAACAAACGAACCACCAAACAACACCCAACAAAATTATAAAAATTATAATCATATTCAGCTGCAACTAAACCCTCCTCAAAAACATAACTTAGGTAGCATAGAATAATCCATTCAAAATATACACATCAAAACAATAGTTCTTTAGCAACTTCCGAACTTCCTGCAAATCCCCAATATTCCTCAAATCCTCTGGCACACTCTCCCAAACTAACGGAACAACATGGCGAATTGAAAACCTAGACCTAGACGTGACCATAGCTGGTCTTCGCACCATAAGAAATGCAATAGGGTATTTCGACCAGTTTATTTTCTTCAGGTCGTAGTTATTTTTAAAAAATCACTAGGCTTGTACATCAACCAATTTAACAAGCTCTGAACTCAATTACACTCAGAAATTCCTAGCCAAATCCTCTTAGAAAAAAAAGAAGAACAAAAACTGTTTTCAAAACTGCTTTAAAAAACTACATCAACAGTAAGCAATGATAACAATGATAGGAAGGTGAGGATTGTGTTGGTAATTTGGGGCTGTGATCGGTTCTTCTGATACATGTTTTTGAACTGCTCATTATATTGCAGCGTTTTAATTGGTCCGTGAGAGATACTGTTTCGGATTTTCGAAGTCAGGTCTAACAAGAGATACACTGCATAATCGAATTGCCAGAATACGCAACCATAGGAGATAGAGCAACAGTTCAAGGCGATAAGTTTTGCAAGAAACTATTCACAACTCAAAATTAAGAAAAGTTGCAGCTACACTGTTTTGGGATTGGATTGCCATGTAGGCACTATGTTAGAATTGTTTCTTAGGTCTGGGTTTAAGATTATCCCTGGTTTTTACCATTATGGTCAAAATATTTGACTTTTAAATGATTAAAGGCTCTTTCCAGAAAAAGTTTTAATACTCTGGAAAGGCATTCAAAGTTATCTCCTTTTTGGTACAATATACTTTTGTTCAGCAATTTGCAGGCCTTAAGAAGAGGAGTAGTAGGAAATTGTATCATCTCGGCTATTTACAAATATTAATTAAAAAAAATTCTTTCACAAAATAAGTTTTTCAAAGAAAAGTAAAGAACTCCATTAAACAAAAAATGAGCAAAAATAAAGTCAAATAATCTACCAAGCGTGAAACTACCACAAATCGGCATCGATAAATAAATAAAACCCAAAACGAACATAAATTACAATACATAACCAAGTCAAACTCAAAACGAGCAGAAAATAACATAAGTTGGGCTCTAAACCCCCTATACTTTCCCAAGGCCAGAACATAATTTGCACTTTACTGAAAATATATAAATGTTTTTACTTTTATAACTTAAATAAATCAAATAATATTAATATTTTGATTACTAAATATCAGTATATGTATACTAAACTGACAATGCACATTTATTTGTATGCTTACTCCCACCATTTACCCTTGCCCCAGCCATTTAAACATTTGCCTCTCAATTACTTGGACTATCTGTCTTTGCTTTTCTCTTTCTACGATTAACCATGTCTTGATGCAACCTACTGCAAAATACTCGTACTTCATAACTTCAATTCAATTACTTGGACTACAGGTCTTGGTTTTTCTCTTTCTACAATTAGCCATGTCTTGATGCAACCTACAGCAAAATACTTGATAACTTCAATTCACCTAACCTGAGCTTAGGCAGCGAATAGGTACTATTTGATAGATAAAGATGGCTTTAAACGATTGTTTCCCTGTTATTTCAAGCAAATTAATGGTCCTGTGTAAATTCTAAATTCTTAATCAACCTTCTTAAGACCATAGGCGGGCGTGCCTTGTTTGGCTCTCATTACAGGCAATCTAACGGTCTTATGTCAATTTTAAATTCTTGGTCAACATGCCTGAGACTCAAGGTGGGCATGCCTTTCCAAAAACTAACAAACAAGAATGTGTCCAATAAGAGTCATGCTTACTTCCGCCATTTACCCGTGCCCCAGCCATTTAAACATTTGCCTCTCAATTACTTGCACTATCTGTCTTGGCTTTTCTCTTTCTACAATTAGCCATGCCTTTATGCAACCTGCTGCAAAATACTTGATAACTTCACTGGTCAGTCACAGTCACTGGATTTTGAGTACTGATCTTACCAAACGCCTCAGTTATAACACGCTACCAAAATTTTAGCCCTGATAAGTAGGGCAATCTTACAAATGGTGACAGCGGTGCTCAAATTCGGTACAACTTTCGTTTAAAGGGGTGAGGATTAATAAAAACTGAAAATTTTGGTCAAATTTAATCCTCTATTCCTCCCAAGAAGGTGTTTGTTCGGTTGTCTGGCGGTTGTTTTCTGGTCTGGCAGTGACAGAAAGGTTTTTAACAGTGTTCATTTGAGTGATAGGTTTAAACAGTGTTAATTTAAGTAGGAATATGGACACTGTTTATTAGTAAAGATTTTTTTTATTTTTTCTTACGAGTCTTTGTCTGCAGCTTAAGGTTTTTAGTACGCGAGATATTTTTGGAGAAGGTTCGAAGGTTATTGCTGAGCAAAAATTGGTCTATTAATCTTGACGAGTTGAAATTGGAGTAAATAGCACTATTGGGGAATAAAGTCCCAATTGATTTCTTTGGGATAAGTAAAGAAAAAATGAAAAGATTCCAACTAGAAGACCCTGAAATTAAGGTGGCAATCAACGAAATAATGGAACTTGAAAATACACTCTTAAGCTTAAAATCTCCCCAAGATACTTTGAAAAAATGAGAAGTTTAAGGAGGGTATAAATAAACAGTCGAGCTAGACTGGTTAGACCAGGCCCTGTGAGGGATGTGAGTCAAATATGGTTAGTTCAAGCATTCCCGGAGCTAACAAAACATCAGAAAAGGGTGAATTCAGTAGTAATAAGGCTACTGAAGAGGATCTTCCTTCTTTAAGAGGGAACAGGCCTGTCAGGGATAGATGCTTGGCCTCTGGGTCTATTCATGGCAAATTGGATGAGGTCAGTGTAAGGAAAATCAGTAAAAACATGTGTTTAACTGAAGGCAGGACAAATTTAGAGGAGATTAAAATTGAATCCGGTGCCAGACAAGTTCTGGTAGTGGAACTTGTGAAGACCAGGACTATGGGAGGAGTCATTGGTACAAAGTATAATTGGGCTGGGTCTGAAACGCCCACGGATCTAGACTCCGAGAGGGGTGAACCGTTAAAGAAAGGACAAGCTATTTGGCATCACTTCTAAGTGGTTCTAGGATTGCTGTCTTTTAATGTCTCAATTGTTTTTAGTTTAGCGAATCAAACACTTCGTGGTAACGAACTGTAAGTAAGAAACGACCCGGCTCAATAGTAACCGAAACTCTAAAAAACGGAATTTTCATACCAATACATATATCAAAATAATCAGATTTTTATGCTGATTTCAAATATATAAATTACATCAAGTTTAATCCTACCCATAAAAAGTTACGTTCCTGAGAAAATTTGCCTGATTTTCGAAAAAATAGAAAAACACCCCCTAAAAGTCATAGAACCTTAATGAAAATCACACCATCAGATTTGACGCATCAGAGAACCTACTGTTGAGGTTTCAAGCTCCTACATTTTTTGCCAGAAGAAAGATCACCGATGCGTGTTTATTTGTTTTTTGTTGTTGTTTTTTTTGTTTTAGTTTTTTTCTTAGGGGTGATCGTAGCGACCCAGTGGTCCGAGAGCATCGCAAGAGAGCTCATTCAAACGGAAATTAAAAGTTCTAGTGCCATTTTTAAGTGACCAAAAAAATGGAGGGCAACTAGGCCCCCTCCCACACTAATTTTTTTCCCAGCGTAACCTGATCACAATTTTGAGATAGCCATTTTGTTCAGAATGGTAAAAAAATATAATTACTATGTCTTTGAGGATGACTTAATCCCCCAAAGTCCCCGGGGGAAGGGCTGCAAGTTATGAACTTTGTCCAATGTTTACACATAGTATTGGCTATTGGAAAGCACACAGACGTTTTCAGGGGGGATTTTTTCTGGGTAGTGGGGGGTGGGTGGGTGGGTTGTTTGTTACGTGGGAGGATCTTTCCATGGAGGAAGTTTTTACGGGGGAAGGAGCATTGCTATGAAGGGGGTCCAGATTTCCCAGCATGATTTTAAAAAAACGATCAGAAATTAAATTAAAAAAAAGTTTTTCAACTGAAAATAAGTAGCAACATCAAAACTTAAAACGAACAGAAATTATTACGCATATGATTCGTTTCGCCCTCTAGTCAATACTTCGCTCTTTACGATAAAGTTTTTTGTAGTAATTTCATAAAAGCTATTTATTCTAATTAACGGCCTTTGTGATTAAGGGGTCATTTTCAAGGAATTGGAACAAAATTCACAACTTCAGCGTAAAGACCGAGGTATTGACTAGGGGGCGAACCTCCTAATATGCGTATTAAAAAATATATGAATATAGAAGTTCGTTACCTAAGTTAATTCGTAAGTTACGTATATTTATTACTAATAAAAACGTTCGTAAATGAAATTAAACAACTTTCGAGAAAGCCATTTAACCAAAAAAAAAAAAAAAAATATATACAATTAAATACGCAAATTTCGTTTTAATTATTCATGTACGGTGATCCAAGATCAAAACCTGCATTAATTCAAAAACGTTCAGAAATTAAATAAGAAACAAGTTTTTTTTTAACTGAAAGTAAAGAGCGACATTAAAACTTGAAAAGAACAGAAATTATTCCGTATATGAAAGGGGATGTCCCCTCCTCAACGCCTCACTCTTTACGCTAAGGTTTGACTCTTTCTCACAACTCTATTTTTTAAAACAATAAAAAAGGTTAGCGTTAAGAGCGAGGCGTTGAGGCGGGGACATCCCCTTTCGCACACGGAATAATTTCTGTTCGTTTTAAGTTTTAATGTCGCTCCTTACTTTCAGTTAAAAAAAACAACTTGTTTTTTTATTTAATGAAGTATTAGGAGTGGGTCTAAAGCAGGGGCGGATCCAGAATTCTTTTAGGGGGGAGAGGGCGCAAAATAGGTTGATCCGATATACTTGCGTTGGGAGCAAGTTTAATTAACGCAAACTTGAGTTAATTAAGTAAATTACATTACTTTATACTACGCTAGGGGGGGGGACTCCCCCTCCCCCTGGATCTGCCACTGGTCTAAGGAATAGCTAAATTATAAAAATGTGTTTGTCAAGTCTAAAGTATGAGCTAAATTGTTTGATAAATAAGATAATACACCTGTTACTAAATTGACATAGGACTCTTAATTTGCTTGAAATAATAGGCAAACAATTGTTTAAAACCATCTTTATCTTTCAAATAGTACCTATTCGCTTGCCTAAGCTCAGTCCCCCATTCTGAGAAAATTTTAATTTTTCACAATTTTTTTTTTAATTTTTGGGTCATTTGCCCGAGACTGGTTGGGCGGGCGTCCCCAAATATTGTCCCAAATTCCTCTCTCATTTTAGCAATTGTTCACGGATGCCCACCATCCCCAATCACTTTCCCAATAGTATCTATTCATTGCCTCAGAGCAGTTCAGCAATCTGAGCAAGTTTCAACTTTTTTAAGTTTTGGGTCACTTGCCTGAGGGCAGGTGGGTGCCTCCAAAAATTGTCCGAAATTCCTCTCTTGCCTTAGAACTTATTTTCGGATGCCTAAAGCCGTGAAAGGTTAGACTGTTTCCCAAGCGGTAACCATGCATGCTCTACACACATACAACAATATTTTTTTCATTTTCACATGGGGTCCCAATCTAGCCCATGTCCATCGCTTAGCATTCAGGCCTTAAAAAATAAAGCCCAGATAGTCAGACCACAATACTCCAATCTGAACATTGAACACTAAAAAATACCATAACGCTTTGCTCTTTATGCTAAACATTTTTAGTACTTAAAAAAAGCTTCTTGTTGTTCAAATTGAACAAACATAGTGTTTCAGGAGTCGTTCTTAAGAATTTGGACAGAATTCAAACTTTAGCGTAAAGAGCAAGGTGTGTTGGAGGAGTAACTTTCTCATATAAGTAATGATTTCTGTTCGTTTTAAGTTTTAATGCTGCTCCTTGCTTTCAGTTGAAAACACCTTGTTTTTTTCAAACTTAATTTCGGATGTTTTTTAAATAATGCTTGGAAATCTGGCTACTCCTCCAAGAATTTCGTATAGGAATTCTAACAAATTCCCTCAGTGTAAAATTTCTCCTGAGAAAGTTCACCCTCTGGAAACTTCCTCCCTATAAAAAATTATACACTGAAAATCCCACCACCATAAAATGCCCCCCCCCCCCCGAAAAAATGTATGCATACTTCTCAATAACAAATATTATATGCAAACAATAGGCGAATTTTGTAACTTCAAGACTTTTACCCAGGGGCCGTGGGGAAGGGTCGTGTTATCTCCAAAGGCATAGTTATTTGGCCTTTTAACTATGCTGAACAAAATGGCTATCTCAAAATTTTCATTGGACAATTTTGAGAAAAAAAGGGCTGTGGGAGGGGGCGTAGTTGTACTCCAATTTTTTGGTCACTTAAAAGGACACTAGAACTTTTAATTTCAGTTTGAATAAGCCCTCTCATGATACTCTAGGACCACTGGGTTGATACGATCACCTCTGGGAAAAAACAAACAAACAAGTTAACACGCATCCGTGATCTTTCTTCTGACAGAAAATTTCATATTTTTTTCAGATAGGCACTTGAAACTTCTACAGTAGGGTTATCTGAAACGCTAAATCTGATGATGTGACTTTCCTTAAGATCCCATGACATTTTAGGGGATGTTTACCCCTTTTTTTCAAAAATCAGGCGAATTTTCTCAGGCTCTTAACCCTTGACGGGTAAGATTAAAGTTATTGAAACTTAAATATTTGAAATCAGCATAAAACTCTGATTCTTTTGATATATCTATTGGTATCAAAATTTCTTTTTTTAGAGTTTTGGTTACTATTGAGCTGGGTTGCTCCTTACTTACAGTTCGTTCCTACGTACTGTTTGATAGTTTTTCTGGTTTTCTGTATAGCTGTTTTCACATTTATTATTTACTTGCTTATTATATCCTACTATCATAAATTCGAATATGTTAAAAATTGCCTCAGTAAGACAATATTTGCTGAAGTTTACTCCTCCAAAAGATTATGATTTACAACGCAAGGGGACACATTAATTAAAACGAGCTTTAAATAAGCATGTAAGAGGAAGGGGAATATGCCTATAGGGATTGGTCAGGAAGAATCGGGCTATTTAGGCCTAAACATACTGTTTGATGACTTTTGACCTTTCTGCCCCCCTACCCCCTAAAAAACTTTCTCGTATTGCCTTTGTATTTTGGCTGTATGAACCTATTGTTGCTTTTCACATGTGCACTTCTTGCGTGTCAACTGTGTGGAAATTTAGTTGAGAGGCTCTTCAAAATAGTTTTTATGTCATTATTCAGGTGCTTATCACCCCCCCCCCTCCCCCCCCAAAAAAAAAAGAGACGAAAATGAAATTACTAGAAGGAATAAAATGTCTTGGAGAAACGGATAAATGTTTGTCTAATTTGGATTCGGCATTCATATTAAACCATTTGTTATTATTTTCAGAATTGATTTTGGTATTTAAATTATTGTTTATAAAAAGTGAAAAAGGTGCAAAAAATTGTGTATTTTTTACTTTTGAAAAGTTTGTAGTTTCCAAAACAAGCCGCTTTAACATGACTTTCGCCACATTTAGAATCTCCTTTTTAATTTTAAGGGGAGACTAGAGCGGTTGAAGCAATTTGAGAAGCTACTTGAAATTTCTTGGTAACAATTTGACTGTGGCTTTAATTTTCTCAGTAGTTCAATTGAACTTTAATTTCTCTTGGATAGTTTTACTTGCCAAAATGACAAGAGTTTATCTAATCATATAGCTGATTTCAAATACTATTTAAGGACTTTTTTAGCGCTATCTAAAAGTAAACGTTTCTAAAATATTAGATGCCGCTAGAAAGCTTCCAAAGCTCCATGTTTATATTCCCTGTGCAAGATTTTGGTATCTTGTCTTTCTTCAGTCGTATGTTTTATAGTTTCTGCGTAAAACTGCAATTTTGCTCCCATGTGGTCGCTGAGATTAAGTTTTATCCATCTACCAAATATATTTTTGAAATTTTTTCTTGTATTTTTTTGGATTGAAAAAAAAAACGTTGAAAATGATTGAAAAATTCAGGACAGTAGGAAGACTTTTTTAAGAAGTTTAGATCGTTTTTTTTAGAAAAATCTCGAAATTTGACTTGGTGAATGGGCATACATGAAACTTATAAGTTCAATTATTTAAGTAGCTCGTACTTTAGGTGCAACTTACAACTTTGTGCTGGTCGTAAAATTGAAAGTTTCACCAGGAACACAACCCTTATGTCCTTTTAATTAACAACGGTTACAACAGACAAAATTCATGGGTGTTTCGGTGTATTAGACTGTTTATTAAAGGCCTTTGGAGTCGTAGAGTCTGAGTTTTAGTAAATGTTTGCTGACTGGAGTCAGGGTAACAGAAATAATGTAAGATCCTTTGGAGTCATTTTTATGGAAACACATAAAGGCTGGTCAGTGTTGAAAGACTTTTCAGCCCTGAAGTTAATTGAAACTGATCTCCGGGAATCTATGAAAGAAGATATTGCTGAGGCAATCTTGTTTCTAAGGATTATGAAATTGATGTGATAACTACTTAAGTATTATAGCTCGGAGTCAGAGCAATTATGTTTAAAATTTCAGAAGTTGGAGTCGGTATATTGAAAATGTCTGAAGTCGGTTATAAAGTATAACCGATTTCAAAGCCCTGGTTTATTGCTGGGGTCGATTGGGGGTTGAAATGCCAAAAAAAAGATCATATTTTACCGTAAACCCCGAATGATTTGAAAATCAGGAAGTGCAAAATGCTTGGAAAGTTATGAAGTTTTCATATATTTTAGATTTCCAGCTTCTTATGGAGCAATTGGATATTTAATTCAATTGAGGGGCTGGTGAACATGTGCTGATTTTGAATTTTGTGCCTTTGTGCTAGCGTACAAGGAATAGAGTAGTTTTCTCTTCTTGTCATAATTTCGTCTTCTTATGTTTGTTTATTTCCTGTATTTTTCTCTCCTTTAGAAAAAAAAAAAAATATAAATCAAGTGCCTACAATTCTTACAAAGCATAATTTCAGATTTTTTCTATAAGAAATTCCTTGATTTTCAAAACCAACTACTAAAATTGGGGTTTTGCAAAGGGGTTTGTTTGAGAATGGCCTAACCTTGCCTTCAACTCGTACTTTAAAACAAGTCCTATCCCTGCTTTCATGACCAGGAGCTTATTCTCGTGGTTTTATGAGCTTTGGAATACAAAATCAAATGGTTTCAAATAGAATTAACTAAAAAAAATTCAAAAGAAGAATTTTTTTAAAGAAAAGTAAAGGCCATGTTGGAAGGGGGTATGTGCCTGCCGATCACTTTTGATGACTCTTAAAAAGGTAACTAGAAATTTCATTTTCCAATATGAGCCACATCTGATGCTTATTCGACCACCCCTTAAATAAAACCTTATCAGCCCCCGGGGTACAGCTTACAACCCTTCCCTTAGGCTCGGGGGGGGGGGTGTTTCAACCCCTGAGTTTTGCTATTTGGTTTTTAAACTGTTTTGAACAAAATGGCTGTCTCTAAATTTTGATCAGATGCATTTGGGGAATACAGGGCCTTGGAGGGAGGGGGGCTAGTTGTCCTCTGATCACTCTTGAATCTGAAACAGGGCTCTATAAATTGCTATTTACAATCAAATGAGCTCTCTCTCTGAAGTTTTTATGACCATCCCTTACATAAAGGCCTTATATACCCCTGGGGCATAATTTACAACACTTGCCCCCAGGTTCTGAGGGGCTCTGTTATCCCTGGAGTTTTTGCTATATGGTCTTTGGTCTATTTTGAACAAAATGGATATAGAAAAATTATAATGGCCACATTTGGGGAAAAGAGGGAGGGAGGGGGGGGCTAGTTGCCATCGGATCACTTTTGACTCTTCAAACGGGAATTAAAGCTTTTAATTACTAATCATTTGAGTTCCCTCTGATGTTTATACGACCACTTCTTCTATAAAACGTTTATTTGCCCCCATGGCATAAGTTACAACCCCTACCCCGGTTCATGGGGTGGGGTATGTTGACCCTGAAAACCGGGGTCAACAATACGGGGTTTTGTTATCTGATCGTTCGACTATTTCAAATAAACTGGCAATCTCAAATTTTGATCAGATTCATTTGGAGGAACAAGGGTGTATGTTTGTTTAGGGGGAGGGGGGTGTAGATACCCTCTGATCTATTTTGACTCATAAAAAGGCAACTGGAACTTTCAATTTCGAATTAAATGAGCTGCCTCTGAAGTTTATACGACCAACCATTGCATGAAGACCTTGTACACCCCAGGGGCATAAATTAAAAACACTTGCCCCTGGGCTCTGGGGGCCTGTGTCGACCCCGGAGTTTTTTTTTATCTAATGTTTTAGCTATTTCAAGGAAACGCTATAGCGTTGCTTATAGTAAAGGCCATAAGGCTTCAATGTTTTATTATTTCTTTCCTATTTTTAAAATTTTTATTTCCAGAGGTACTTATATATAGAAGTGATGGTCGTCTACACTTTGGAGGGGGCTTATTTGATATCGGAGGACAAATAGCCCCCTCCCCCTCACCCACGCCCTTTTTCCCCAAATGCATCAGATAAAATTTTTAGATAGCCATTTTGTTAAAAAATAGTTAAATGGTTAGATAACAAAATCTCCACTATCGACGCAACCCCCAAGAGTCCGGGGGCAAGTGTTTTAAGTTATGCCCAGGGGGCGTTTGAGGTTTTTATGTAAGGGGTGGTCGTATAGACTTTGAAGGTGGCTCATTTCATCGGTTTATGATTCAAAATTGATCAAATGATATTTACCCGCCACCCCACACACCCTCTTTCCCTCAAATGCATCCGATGACTATATTGAGATAGCCAGTTTGTTTGAAACAGTCGTATAAACTTCGGTGGGGGCTCATTCGGTTGGAAATTGGAAGTTCTAGTGCCCCTTTAAAGGGTCAAAAGTGATCAGTGGGAAACTAGCCCCCCCCTAAACCCCCGCTCCCTTATTTCCCCAAATGCATCAGATAAAACTTTTGAGATAGTAGTTTTGTTAAAAATAGTTCAGAGGTTAGATAATAAAAACTCTGGTGTCGACTCAACCCCCCAGGGCCCGGGGACAGGCGTTGTAAGTTATGCACTGGGATCTTATATGGTTCTCATGGTTGAGATGATCGTATAAACTTCATAGATGACTCATTTGATTGGAAATTGAAAGTTCTAGTTCACTTTTGGAGATTCAAAAGGAATTGGAGGGCAGCTAGCCACCACCCCACGCCCTTTTTCCCCAAATGCATCAAATAGAATTTTTTAGCTAGCTTTTTTGGTTATAAATAGTTCAAAAGTCAGATAACAGAATTTCCTGTGTCGACACCCCCCTCCCTCAGGGCCTGTGGTCAGGCTTTATAAGTTATGCCCTGGGGGTATATACGGTTCATATGGAAGGGATGCTCGTGTAAGCTTCAGAGAGGGCTCATTTGATTAGAAATTGAAAGTTCTAGTTCAGTTTTGAAGGGTCAAAATAGATCCGAGGGAAACTAGCCCCCCCCCGCCCTTTTCCCCAAACTCATCCGATAACAAGAACTCCAGGGTCGACACAACGTCCCAGAGCCCAGGGGTAAGTGTTTTAAGTTATGCCACGAGGGTGTATAAGGTTTTTATGTAAGGGGTGGTCGTATAAACTTAGAAGGTGGCTCATTTAATTTTTTTTTAGTCAAACGTGATCGGAGGGTATCTACCCCCCCCCCCCCCCACATCTATATTTCAATATACTGGAGGGTAAATCTATTGGTCTACCTTCAGGAGGCTGATATTAGGTCGCTCTTTCCGATTCCTTATTTGCCTTCCACGTTAGTTTTGTGATATCGCTATGTCCGAAGATATGGTGGGAGTGATATACTTTCATCTTTTGAGTCTTTAAGTACCCTGCTGAAAGAATAGTTCTTGCTAAGATCTAAAAAAACATGAGTTTTATGTATTTATTATTCAGTTAACAGCTCTTGAAACAAAACAAGAAAAGAGCCCCCAGAAAAAAGCGAAAAAACAAATTAGGTCACAATTGCTAAATACATCAAGCTATTGATTACCACTCCTCTAGTTTTAGTTTTATTGCAGAGTTGTCCCTTTTTGAGTTGTAGTTCTTGTTAAGATCTCAAAAAGCTTAAGAGGTTTTGCATTATTTAATTAACATCTATTGGAAAAAAATAATCAGGTCATAATTGACAAATACATCAAGCAAACGAGGATAGCTGGTCTATTCCCAGAAGACAAATTTCCCTTCAAAAATATACTTCCATTAAATCTTTTTCTGTATTTCATCTGTATTTAAATATACTGTAGGGTAAATCTACTGGTCAACTGTCACGGAAGGTGGTATTAGGTTGATTTTCCCAAATCCTTCTTTACCTTCCACGATGATATTGTAACACCAATATTGTCCGAAGATATGGTGGGACTGATATTCTTTCATCTTTTGAGTCTTTAAGTACCCTGCTGAAAGAATATACGGTGTTTTGCTTAGGCTCTATCTATAATTTAATCCGTCTCCTCTACTAGAAAATACGATTTTGTAGTTCTATTCTTGATTTTGTTAAGTACTCTACTACTTGTGTTGTTGTATAGTGGGTCGGAAGTAAAATTATTATTACTTCCTGTGTTGCTGGTAATTTGACCGGATATGGAGGAATGTTGTAGTAATGCAGAACGCTCCATACCGTAAATATAGCAGGTGAGGGGAATAAGCTAGTGACAGTGACGGATCCAGAGCGGGGGGCCTAGCGTTGTCTAAAGTAGTGTAATTTACTTAAATAACTCAAGTTTGCTTTAATTAAACTATCTCCTAACGCAAGTTTATCGGTATTGGACTTGTGAGTACCGCTGGCACCACTTATTGGAGGTTTATTGTGCGGGGTCACCACTTTTAAAGGCAAAAATGGCGCAAAGAGTTGCTATGCCATTTACTGGAGGGAGACGATCCCTCTTTGGCCCCAAATTAGTGGGATTTCCGCGGTTACTCCAACGGTTCCTTTATACTAACGTGATCGGATGGTCTATGGCCACATTTAAAGCCAAAGTTTACCGATAAGGTTTTCTAAATAACCTTTTAGTCTCGGCATAAGCTTAAAAGTAAAATAGGTACATAGAAAAAAGTTCGTACTATATTCACAGTCACACGTATAAAATGAACTGAAGTGAAAAAGGACAAATTCTCCCAGCCCGCTAACCGCAGCACACTGTGGGGATAACTAGGGGTGGTAAATGAATCTTTCCAGCGAATCCCAGGACTACTACTATACTGGCCAATCTCCCTAACTGCGCACTTTTTCCCTCGTGGTCAATTAAACACGTACGCAGTTAAGAGGACCCAAAATGGCGTCAAAAAAATAATAGGAAAATTAATATTTTTTACTTAAGGAAGGAAAATAATTAAGGGGCCAAAAGAAATGAATCTGGGAGGGACATTTATCTGAAAAACTGGGACCAAGGGTTCCAACACCTCCCCCTAAGATAAATGGCCCAAATCCCCGTTGAATTGGGTGGAAATTCAAACACAATATCAAATTAAAATAACCACTAAATTTCCTTTTTACATTTTCTCCGACCAATGCCTCCGTTTCCTTTGCTTGGCTATGGATTCGTCGTCCTCGAAAGGTGTCACTTGTAGGACCACCTGGGTCTAGTCAGTTTCACAAGCCCATTTGGTTTTTGAAAATCCAAGTCCCCAAGATTCGTAGGAATTCATTGTGCACAGCACAAATCAAAAACAACAAATTTTCTCGCTCTCACGAATTTACATTTGAGAGGAGCAGAGAATCAATTTCTGGCACATGTGATCATGCCAGCCATCGTGAAAAATTGGCTGTGCTAGCCTTTTAATTTTCATCTGTTGAAACGAACATAAATCTCGATAAAAAAGTAAAGTGCCTCTTGACATAATTTTAAAGTATCTAAGGCCGAAAATAAACAGGCCTGTCAAACCGATAAGGGTTCAGGAACATGAAGAAAGTATCTGTCTGACCAATGAATCGCTTTTTTTCTGGTTTCCTTCCCCTGGGATAATTAACTGAAGAATATACGTTGATGCTAATTGAAAATGGAATTTGGATACATCTCCCACTGAATACAATTTGCTGAAAATAATTGTCGATTTCCATGAAGAATAACAGCTACGAATATGGTCGCTGGACAACAGTTTGGGTGAACTATAAAGAGACTGGGAGAAAGTATCCCCCATGGTCATCAGATCAGAAAATAAAAACCTCGAGAAAGGGATCATAACTTGTCCGCCAGTTGTGTATTGAGGAAAATGGCTATCTTTTGCGACTTCCCACAGAAGATCTTCTCCAAGGGATTTCTCACCCTCAAAAAAGATTAACATATCTTTGACTTGATAATACTAATTTCAGGTTCATTTCCAAATTTTTCCAGTCCAACACGACATTCAATATCTCCAAACTTTCCCCCAACCCGTTGTAGGTCATTCATCTCTCTTTTGTATCTATCTTATTTTAGTCCCCATGGGTCTTTGACCTCTTTTTCCCCCTTGTTGTCTATGTTTTCAAGGCACAGCCCATCTAAGAGTTTATTTTTTCCCCTATTATTTATATATCTCCTTATTCCAATCGGGACATGCCGTCAGCGTTCCCGTTATCTGTCCCTAGTCTTGACTTTATTTCTAAGTCGTATTCTTGTAGGCACAGGGCCCACCGTACTAATCGTCGGTTATCTGGCTTCATTATATTTAGCCATTTCAATGGGTTGTGGTCTGTCACTATTGTAAATTTTCGTCCATATACATAATAGTCCAGTTTTTTGACTATATAAATTATCGCGAGGCATTCTTTTTCAATTATGCTATAATTTAATTCTGCTTTTGATAAATTTTTGGATATAAATGTGATTGGATGTTCCCCATCTTCAAAATTTTGGGATAAAACTGCCCCTAATCCGTAATCTAAACTGCCAGTTTGTAGCACAAATGGTAAGGAAAATCTGGATTTCTCAGTATCCTTTCGCTACAAAGAGCATCCTTCAGTATATCAAATGCATTTTGTTCAATTTGTGATCATTTAACGGGGTCTACTGCCCCCTTCCTTGTTAACTCCGTCAATGGTGTAGCAATTGTTGCAAAATTCGGTATGAATTTTTGATAATATCCTGCCAACCCCAAAAATGACCGAACTTTTTTCTTTGTGGTCGGAACTGCTGCGTTTCTAATTTTTTCTACTTTTTCCCTTAATGGGGCTATTACACCGTTTCCTATTTTGTGTCCTAAGTATTCTGTCTGTGTCCGTACTAATTTACATTTTTCTAGATTCAAAGTTAGTCCTGCTCTCCTCAGCCTGGTTAATACTTGTTCCATATGGATTAGATGTTCATTGAACGAGTTCGAAAATACTATAATATCATCCAAGTAGGCTCTTGTATAGGGTAAGGAATTTAAAATATAATCTACTAGCCTTTGGAATGTTGCTGGTGCCCCTTTTAGTCCGAATGGCATGTACCTAAATTGATACAACCCAAATGGAGTAATAAAGGCAGTTTTGGCTGAATCATCTGGGTCCATTTTTACTTCCAAATATCCCCTTCACAAGTCTAAAAGTGATATAAATTTTGCGGAGCCAACTGACTCAAGAATTTCATCCATTCTTGTTATTGGTTAAGAGTCTGATTCGAAAATGTTATTAATTTTTATTTTGTATACGCAAAATATAATGGAGCATTCTTTTTTTTTAAATAATCAGACTGATGATACAAAGTCTTACTTAGTTTGTTCTCTCGTCCATCCATCAGTACGGCAGTCAATATCTTGTTGTTTTTATGTTCTCTTTGCTTCTGGCAGTCGGTATGGGTAGGGTGTTATTGGTTTCCTGTTCTTTAATAGGATTTTATTTTCTACATTTTCTGTTTTTACGATTCGGTCTGTTAATACGTCTGCAAATTCCGTGAATAACTTATTAAATTGGAATTTCTGAGCCTGGCTCAGATATTTTTCTGGAGAAACCCTTTCAATGGCGTTTATATGTGTTTCTGCAGGGTCTATTGTACCTAAAGGGACACTTTCCTCGTCATGTTCTGAGGTCGAAATCATGAGACAGCGCTTTTGCGGATCCTTGAGGTTTTCTTTTTCATTTTCCTTGTTAAATTTACTCCGTAAATTCACATGATAAACTTCTTCCTTTTTTCTCGCTCCATCTAATTCTATCATATAATTTACATCATTCATTTTCTTTTTTACCTTAAACGGTCCCTTCCATCTCACTTCCAATTTATTATTTCTGTCCGGTAATAAAATGAGGACTTCCTCCCCTTCCTTGAATTCGCGCATTCGGGCGGATTTATCGTACCATGTTTTCGTTTTGTCTGCATATTTCCCCTGTGCTTGTTTTGCAATTTCATGGTGTTTATGTAGTTTTTCTTGTAGTGATAGCAAGTGGGTTATCACTGTTTCTTCATTTTTATCCTCATTCTCCCATGATTCCTTAAAAATTTCTAACACCCCCCTTGGGTTTGTTCCATATAGTAATTCAAATGGTGAGAACCCTGAAGTTTTGTGTGGAGTTCCCCTGCTCGCAAAAAGGACATAAGGAAGCATTTTGTCCCATTGGTTTACATCATCTCTTACAAAACGTCTCAACATACTAATTAGGGTTCTGTTAAATCTTTCTGTCACTCCATTTGTCTGAGGATGGAATGGAGTAGTTAATACTTGTTTAATACCGAGAATTTCGTATAATTTTCGGATGTATGTCAATATAAAACCGGTTCCATCATCTGTTAAAATTTTCTTCGGGATTCCGTGGCGCGACACATTTTTTGCTAATTCCTTTGTGATTTTCGGTGATTTTACTGTTCGCATTCGGAGAGCCTCTGGGTATCCCGTGGCCAGGTTATTAATAACTAAAATGAATCTGTGTCCCGTGCGAGATTTCGGAAGTGGACCTAAAATGTCCATTGAAATTCTCTCAAATGGTTTGCCGAAAATGGGTATTTTTTTCATTAGAACTTTTTCATTTGAATTTTTGTATGCAACTAATTGACAATCTGTGCATCTTTTACAGAAGTTGATAATATCTTTTTTTAAACCTTTCCATCAAAAACGCTGCAAGACTATCTCTTGTTCTTTGGGATCCCATGGGTCCCCTCGTTGGGCTTGCGTGAGCCGATTTTATTACCGCTTTCCTTAATTCATGTGGTACCAAAAGTTGTAGTTTTTTAGCGTTTTCCCCAGTCTCCATTATTTTGTAAAGTAGATTTCCATTATTGGAAAACTGTTTAGATTGTGGATTTTTTTGATTTGTTAGTGCTAGTTTTATTTTTCTGCATTCTTTATCGTTTGTTTGTAGTTCTGCGAATTTTTCAGAAGTTATTCCGAGTGTTTCAGTTAGTTCCTCTTCGGTCTTTTTTGGTTCTTTTTCTACGGTCGATAATTTCTCTTTTTTTTTGTTATATTACTTTTTATACGCCGATCGTTTGCTTTTTGGTTTTATAGGTTTCGTATTTTTTATTAATATATCTTCTTTAAAATGAAATTGGTTTTGTATATTCCGATCATCATTTTCATTAGTGGGGGGCACAGCCTCCCTTTTATTTTTTTCTTGACTCCGTGAAACCGCATTTACTCTTTTTATCATGGAGGTTGCTTTTAGTGCAAGGAAGTTTTCGATATTACCGAAATCTCCCCCTAATAAAACGTCTACTGCAAGAGTAGGTACAACCCCTACTTTTAATTCTTTTTTAACCGTATTCCCCTCATTATTGGCTAATTCTATTATGACCTGAGCTGTCGGACATTTATGTTCTTCTCCTTAGTAGCATATCGATGCCACATTATTTTTGTAATTTATGTCGGTTTTCTTTATCAAGTCTTCCCGTACATAGGTTTGGTCGCTGCAGGAATCAATAGCTATTTCTACCGATTTACCCTTTAGTTCGTCACATACTTTGTGTGATTCTGCAAATGCGCAAGTTTTCATATTCTCTGGGCTTTTGACCCATGCAGTCCTCTTATACGTTTGAGACTTTTTCCAATTATCTCGGGATCGATAATTTCTCGGATTGTCTTGTCTTCCCTTTGCCCCATCTTCCCTTGTTCTGTAATTATTGTCGTAATTTTTTTTCGCGCTTCGGCAATCCGAGGCGTAATGTCCTCGTTTATTACAGCTATAATAGGTAACATTATGCTGTTCCTGTTTTTGGCCGTATTTTCTACAGTCTTTATTTGGGTAATTGGTGCTATGGTGGCCGCTCAACTTACAGTGGTAGCATGTTACTTATCCTTGTATTTGCCATATTTGGTTAGCATTCTTTTTATTTTCTGTGTACGGGTATTGTTTTCTACTATTTCCTCCTAACCTTGGTTTTTGTGAGAATACCTCCCTTTTATTTTCTGTGTGCATTTTTGCTAATTTGGCCATTTCTTCAATTGTTTGTGGGTTTCTTTATTTTAAGTATATTCTCTTGTTTGGATATGTATTTTCTAAGAATTGTTCCATTTCTGTTTTATTAACTATTCCTGTTTTCTTATCTTTTATTTCCTCCGGGTTTTCTAATATTGTATAGTTTTCTATCTCTAGCCATTTTAAACACATATATTTTAATGTGTGCACATATTTTGTATGTATTTTGTTGTTCTGTTTTCTCTCATTTCTGAACCTCGATTGATAGTGATGTGTGGCGAGCTGAAATTTTTATAAAATAGCTTTTTCCAGTATTTCAGAATCTCTTTAGCATTTAATTGTTAATACTTTCTGTTCAAGTTGGGCTTTATAGTTAAGGAGGGGCTGTATTCTTGTCACCTAATTTTCTCTCGGTAATCCGCTTAATTCTAACGTTTTTTTCAAAATTGTGTATGTAAAAATGTAAATCTTCATTTTTTTTAATTGGTTGAAAATTTATTGCTAGCATTATCTCTACTGTAGACGAATTCTGATGCTCTTGGTAATTTATCTTTGCAATCATTTCCCGTATGTGTTTCCTTTTCTCTCTGTCTACCTCTTTCTTTTGTTCTCTGGCTACTCTATATCATTCTCTTTGTTCTCTATCTTCTTCCTCCTTTCATTCTCTGGTTACCCTCTGTTTCTCTTTTTCTATCTTTCTCTCTTTTCTATCTTCCTCCTCTTTTCGTAATCTGTCTAATCTTTCTTTCTCCATGAAATTTAAAACTTGTTGTGTCATATCTATTTGAGTGCTCCTTCGCGAGCTCCTACTTGAAATTGAGCTTCTACTATTCCTGCTACTTGGCCTACTCTGAATCTCACTGTTATTATATTCTCTTAACCCGTTTTCTGAGTCTACTCGTTGTATAATATTTTCTTCTCCCCTACTTTTTGTACCTTCTTTGAAGGATGAGTTTGTTTTGTTATACCCGTTCTTTCATGTGATAATTTTTCCTCATGTATTATCGCCACTGTTTCTTTTGTTTGGATTTCTCTATCTGCGAGTCATAGTCATAGTCATAGTCATAGTCCTATAAAGGCTGCATTGGCCAAACGATTGATAAGAACTATTCGACTTTTAATTTCAAGATATTGTACATTAAAAAATACATCTGCTTTTATTTTTGATTTAGGTAAAATCATTTTAATTTATAATCAACGTCCCCGTGAGTCATTTTTCAAATCAACCCCTACCGAGACTAATCATTCTGATCATGATGCATCTGGCATCTTTCTTAAACAATATTCCAATGAAACGATTGTCAATAAAAAAAAAATCAATGTTGGTGATACTGTTCGAATTAATAGAACAACTAATGTTTTTGAAAAGGGGAATTACTTGTGGTCGATAGAACTTTTTAAAGTGGCAAAAATCCTAGAAACTAAACCCATAACTTTTCGTTTGCGCGATACCAAAGATGAAGAGATTCTCGGCGGCTTTTATGACTGTGAACTACAAAAAGTTAAAAATAATAGTGAAATCTGTCGAATTCAAAAGATATTAAACACTCGTACTCAAAAGCATATGAAACAGTTACTTGTTCGGTGGCTAGGATACAACTCTGATTTCGATTCTTGGATCGGTGTTGAAGATATTGACAATGCCCAATGATTTCTATGTAGCATTTATGTCCAACGTTTCCGATCCTATTTGCAACGACTTGAATAAGACAAGTGATGTTTGGACGAAACTCTCCCCCGCCATCAAATTCGATGACGGAAAGTATGAAGTGGCTCTTGTCGATTGTATTCTCAAAAATACCAAAGATATCCTGAGAAAGGATCGTGTGTATGATATAAAAGTTATACCATTCGATTGGTCACTCTTTGTCAACTATGAATGGGTTGAAGCACTTATATTTAGCGAATATTCACATGTAAAATTTAAATATATTGAATATGATGATATGAGAGATTTTTGTCAGACAATCATTAGAAAAATCTCGTATCGTAGGAATGGTACATTCCATTTTCATTATTCATTAGAACACGATAGGATTTAGATTACCTCACCTGTTGACACTGAAATAATTATTCTCAATGATAATCTGAGAGACGTTCTTGGCTTTAAACAGAATACGATCAATGGAAAAACGCTGGCACCGTTTATGGGTTGGATCAAGTTATTTTTGCTGATTATCCACCTGGTTTTGCCTCGGACTCTTGCATATTTCTCTATGCATCCTTTGTGGAAACCTCGAGAGTTGGTAATTCAGATGTCCCCTCCTACGTGTTCTTGAACGAAAAACAACTCATGAACTTGTTCATCACTATAATATAAAGTATCTTCAGTATGTTCCTGTAAACACTTTGTATTTGGAACTCTGTCAGTTAACGCTAAGAAGTGAATAATTTGTATTTTCTTTCCTCTCTGTCTGCCTCCTCCTTTCTTTCTCTGGTTACTCTATCTCTTTCTCTTTGTTCTCTATCTTCTTCCTTCTTTCGTTCTCTGGCTACTCTATATCATTCTCTTTGTTCTCTATCTTCTTCCTCCTTTCGTTCTCTGGCTATCCTCTCTTTCTCTTTTTCTATCTTTCTCTCTTTTCTATCTTCCTCCTCTTTTCGTACTCTGTCTAATCTTTCTTTCTCTATGAAATTTAAAATTTGTTGTGTCATATCTATTTGAGTGCTCCTTCGCGAGCTCCTACTTGAAGTTGAGCTTTTACTATTCCTGCTACTTGGCCTACTCTGAATCTCACTGTTATTATATTCTCTTAACTCGTTTTCTGAGTCTACTCGTTGTTTAATATTTTCTTCTCCCAGCAACTCCCCTACTTTTCGTACCTTCTTTGAAGGGTGAGTTTGTTTTGTTATACCCGTTCTTTCATGTGATAATTTTTCCTCATGTATTATCGCCACTGTTTCTTTTGTTTGCATTTTTCTATCTGTGAGCAATTCTTTCTGCGCTTGTTTAATAATTTTCTCTTCTTCTCTGATTTGTACCGGGGATTGCTCTATTCCTGATTTTGGTTTCAAAATATCCTCTTCACACGTCTCAGAAATGTCTATTTCACCTGTTGAGTGATATATGGTTCTATCTGATGGTGTTTTTCTTAGGGTATTTCCAGCGGGAGTTGCATATAATTGTGTGTCCGAATCCGGATTTTTGTTTTACCGCGGTAGATCTTGTCTGCATTCTTCGTTTGTTCGCCATTATTTTAAGGTTTATTTAACGTCTTTCGTTCAAATGAAAATCCTTTTATCAATATTTCTTTTTATTCTTTCGTGAAAAATTATTTTATTTTAATTTGTCGATTATCTGTAAGGGGCTCAGCTTCCCTTATCTCTCAAGCTAATTATTCGCGTGATTTATTGATTATTAAATTTTATTATCTATTATTATCCGACTAGGCACAGATCGGATAAAAATTTTCTCCTTACGATTTTTATATATAGCCTCTGTAACTACAATAGGCTACTTTTGTAGGCTAAATTACCCTGTCTCTTCGAAAGCGCGGAATTCTTTTACTTATCAGATTTACTGATAGGACCTTAATTTGCTGCCACCACTTATTGGTCATGTGAGTACCGCTGGCACCACTTACTGGAGGTTTATTGTGTGGGGTCACCACTTTTAAAGGCAAAAATGGCAGAAAGAGTTGCTAAGCCACTTACTGGAGGGGGACGATCCCTTTTTGGCCCCAAATTAGTGAGATTTCCGCGGTTACTCCAACGGTTCCTTTATACTAACGTGATCGGATGGTCTATGGCCACATTTAAAGCCAAAGTTTACCGATAAGATTTTCTAATTAACCCTTTAGTCTCGGCCTAAGCTGAAAAGTAAAATAGGTACATAGAAAAAAGTTCTTACTATATTCACAGTCACACGTATAAAATGAACTGAACTGAAACAGAAAAACTTCTCTCAGCCCGCTAACCGCAGCACGTGGTGGGGGTTACTAGGGGTGGTAAATGAATCTTTCCAGACAATCCCAGGACTACTGCTATACTGGCCAATCTCCCTAACTGCGCACTTTTTCCCTCGTGGTCAATTAAACACGTACGCAGTTAAGAGGACCCAAAATGGCGTCAAAAAAATAATAGGAAAATTAATATTTAATACTTAAGGAAGGAAAATAATTAAGGGGCCGAAAGAAATAAATCTGGGAGGGACATTTATCTAAAAAACTGGGACCAAGGGTTCCAACAATCGGATTAACCCATTTTGCCCCCCCCCCCAATTTTTTTTCGGATCAACCTATTTTGCACCCCCCCCCCCTAAATAATCCTGGATCTGCCCTTGGCTAGTGAAGGCTCTTGCTTACCTTAGACTCTAAGGCTCAAAACTTACTATAAAACTATCGCATGTGGAACTTTGTTCATAGGATATTTTGAAAATATTTTGGCTCTAATTTGTGTTTTATTATGGGTTCACGCATGAATGGGAAGGGGGCCTTCGGTTCTTATTCCGTCTAAGTCCTCAAAGTGTTCATGATTTGTCCCTTAATTTTCAAAATCCAGAGTCTGAGTCTAGTGCACAAAGCTGTTTTTCTATTCCCATCCAAATTCACGCGCAATGTGTACAATTAAAACAGAACTGATCTTCTTTAATAGTTATGTTCAGAGGTTCTATGGTTGTGGTTGTAAGGGTTTGGTCTAAATACAGAACGATACATCGCACTCATCGACTTACAATTTTATCGGAGGAAGGGGGGATATGACAAATTACGAAGATAAAAATCAGGGAGAAGAGTTGACGTCACGAGCAGTAAGGGTGTATAAGATTTGACGATTACAAGTATATACAGTGCAGTTTGACGTGTACAATGCAAAAAGCGAACAATCCTTTTATATTATATACCTATAAAGTGAATAAACACAATTTGAGAGTATAATTGTGATTGTATAATACAAGCAGACTTGTTTTTGAGGCAACACCCATTTTTTAGGGCCAATCAGAGAGAGCGGATGATACTCCATATATGATAACCTGATTAGTAATTGGATCCGAATAAAAGGAGTGATTTTCATTGTAGTTCGTATTAGTAAGAGAATTGAATTCAGAGAGAATAGTTTATTTGAGACGATATTAGTAGAGAAAATGAGTGAAGCATTTACACTGTTGGAGGTTGATGGTGGAGCCGGCATCAGCGGAGATATACGACTATTAAACGTGGCTATGCAAGTACCAAGAGGCTGTAGACTATACCATCAATTGGATGATGTGCTTGTTATATATGTGTAATCATTGGGCAAGTTTAAAATGGAAGAGCACATATACCTTCCTGCAAAACTGAACACTTGACTTATAAATAGGCTTCAGGCTGCATTAGATGCACTTGTGAAATATATTGATGAAAACAAATTGAATCAGTGATTATTATTGTTGTAATTATGCTCAATAAAATTGTTTCTAAATAAAATATATTTTTCTTTCTATAGTAGACTAGCGTGTATTTTTAGAGTAGAAAAAATTCTGGTTAGTCTGAAGTTTGTTGTGACAGTGTTAGGACTCTAAAAAATGGATATATTTGAGAAAGAGCGAATCATAGGGAATCTAGTGTTTATGAAAAAACGTTTGATTCTAGATGATGATGATTTTCTAGAGCTGTCTATTCAAAGGAAGATATTTTCTCAGGGAATACTTGTCGATATAATGAAAACTGATTCTCCGCCATTAGACTATTGCATGAAGCTTTTACATTGTGGTCCAAATGCATTTACACATTCTATTGACATATTAATCACGACACAGCAAAATGATATTGTAGATATGCTTTTAAACACTAGCTTAGAAATTTAAGACTTTTTTCATGAGAAAGATGGTGTTCAAGGATGATTTACTCCTGTCTCTCTCTCTATCCCACTCAATTTGTTTTTTTGGTAGCCCAGTTTCATTGTGGCAGTGAGAGTGTCAACACATGAAAAAATGTTCCATACATGCCCACTATACATGTACAGACTGGGCAGCTGGTCATCATGTGAGAATTGCACAATGATTGATGAGTATGATGAAAAGTGTAGATTATGCAACCTGTGTAAATTGCATAGAGGATATGCTGTACAAATTAAAGGTTGTAATTCCTTTCTTGAAGAGGTGTGTGACTCTTATCCTAGAGGGCACCTATGCTCCAATTGCCACTATGATAAATGCAATCAGTGGGAGAATACATATCCTGGTATGATCGGAAAGAATCCTAAGTGTGATTTTAGTTTACTGCTACGAGACTGGTATCGTCGTGGTTTTAGATTGTTTGGGAGGAGGAGCCGGGTCAGCGTTTCAACTGTTGCAACAACAAAAGAATTTTGTTTCTACGTCATCGTTGTGAAGACAATGGCTACTAAAATTATAAGCCCACTGATTTTTATTTGGCTGTCACGGAATGTGATTCGTCACTTGAGGACACTGTTTGTGATATTGTTTCAAATAAGCAAATTGAAACATGTGAATTCTATAGAATGAATGAGAATAGTATCATTGACTATACAAAGAGATATGACAAGAGTGAAGTTACACTCTATTGTAGAAAATGCGACCCTGACATTGCAGCACATCAGGATCAGTATACTGTGAATTCAGATAATATACCGCATTAGTTGTTCTCGACAAATACCTATACCTAGTAGAAGATGAAATCTAAAGAGTAGAAAAGTCGGAGCTTGTTACGTCGATGTATCATATGACGAAGAATATTCAGACGGGACGTATTACATTAAGGTTAATCTACTTAAATTCTTAACATTGAAGACACAGACCAGGCGAATTTGAAACACGCCCATTTACAACCCGCTCACTAAAAGATTCAGAGGGACGCTCACTTGTCCCTTAGGGTGATTTATTCCTTGATTGTATTATGAGTATGTTGACTAAATGCTTGATCGGGAGATAATGCGAGTATGCTGTATGACTCTAAGTGGCCCTCAAATATTGAAGAAGCCCCTGGTAATTTTTTGAGGGGGGGGGGGAGCTTTAGGTATGAGCAAGATTTTGCACGGCCTATTTTGCATCCAACACTGTAGCAACAAAAGAACATGCATTTCACCGATCTATTACCTTTGGTCACTAACGTGACTATTGCGTCCTCCCCCCTAGGAGCCGAGATATAGCCCTAAGTTCTATATAAAGTTACTGATATTTTTTTTCAAAATACATTTTTTGCACTATCAAGCCAAAGATGATGAGAAAGGCGCCAAAAATCATGCCAGCCAACAAAGGAAGTAACAGTTTTGTATAGAAATTAAATTAAAAAAAGTTTTTTCAACTGAAAGTAAGGGGCAGCATTAGAACTTAAAACGAAAATTAATTATTGCGTATATGATGGGGGTTGCTACTCCTTAAACTTCAGTGTAAAAAGTGAGGTGCTGAGGAGGAACAATCCCCCTCACATACGTAACAACTTTTGGTTGTTTTAAATATTAATGTTGCTCCTGACTATCAGTTAAAAAAACTTTTTTTTTACTTAATTTACTATTATTTATGAAGCAAAACCAAGAAATCTGGCAACATCTCCACGGATAAATCCCTTTTCCCCACAGATTCATTCTCTAGATACTTCAATCCTGGTGAAAATTTACCTCGGACAAGTACCCTTAACATCTCCACGCGTAAAATTGAGTCGGCAATAAGAAAGCAATAACTAAGAAGAATTTTCGTATAGGAATTCTGGCAAATTCCCCTAGTTTAAAATTTCCCCTGAAAAATTTACCGCCTGGAAACTACGCTCCCCATGGAAAATTATACCCGTGGAGAATCCCGTGGAAAAACATGGGACCCATAGATTCGCATTCAACACTATTCCCATATGCAATGACTGCTACCATGATAATACCGTATCCCAGATCCCCTCCCAAATATGGTTCGATATAGCCCTAGTCAAACAGTTCGTGGTAACGAACTTTAAGTAAGGAGCGACCCGGCTCAATAGTAACCAAAACTCTAAAAAACAGAGTTTTGATACCAGTAGATATATCAGAAGTTGAATTTTTATGCTTATTTTAAATATGAAAGTTTCATTAAGTTTATTCTTACCCGGGGGTGATTGTATCGACTCATTGGTCTTAGAAGATCTTGAGGGGGCTCATTAAAACGGAAATTAAAAGTTCTAGTGCCTTTTTTAAGTAACCAAAAAAATTGGAGGGGAACTAGGTCCCCTTGCACGCCTCTTTTATCGCAAAACGGTCCAAAAAAAATTTTGAGATATCCATTTTCTTCAGCATAGGTGAAAGGCAGGGGCGTAGCTCCAGCATTTTTATTGAGGAGGCTAACAGGTTCCACATCCAGAGAGTCACGGAGCATGGGCTGTATAATAGCTTTTTTCAATTTATTGGGGGGGGGGCAACTGCCCCCTTGCAACCCCCAAACGACGCCACTGTTGAAAGGCCAAATAACTATGCCTTTGGAGATATCTTGGCCCCCCACAGCCCGTGGGGAAAGGTCTTTACGTTACAAAATTTGCCCATTATTCACGTATAGTATTTGTTATTGGGAAGTTTGCATGCATTTTTCAGGGGGAGGGGGTTTCTGCTGGTGGGATTCTCCACGGGTATAATTTTCGATGGAGAGGGTAGTTTCCAGGGGGTAAATTTTTCAGGGGAAATTTTAAACTAGGGGAATTTGCCAGAATTAATATAAGAAAATTCTTCTTAGTTATTGCTTTCTTATTGCCGACTCAATTTTACGCGTGGAGATGTTAAGGGTACTTGTCCGAGGTAAATTTTCACCAGGATTGAATTATCTAGAGAATAAATCTGTGAGCAAGAGGGATTTATCCGTGGAGATGTTGCCAGATTTCCTGGCATTACTTAAAAAATGATCAGAAATTAAATAAAAGAAACAAGTTTTTTCAACTGATTGTCAGGAGCAACATTAAAACTTAAAACAAACAGAAATTATTACGCATATGAGGAGGGTTACTCCTCCTCAACACCTCACTCTTTACACTAAAGTTTCAGGAGTAGCAACCCCCATCATATACGCAATAATTAATTTTCGTTTTAAGTTTTAATGCTGCCCCTTACTTTCAGTTGAAAAAACTTTTTTTAATTTAATTTCTATACAAAACTGTTACTTCCTTTGTTGGCTGGCATGATTTTTTGGCGCCTTTCTCATCATCTTTGGCTTCATAGTGCAAAAAATGTATTTTGAAAAAGAATATCAGTAACTTTATATAGAAGTTAGGGCTATATCTCGGCTCCTAGGGGGGAGGACGCAATAGTCACGTTAGTGACCAAAGGTAATTGATCGGTGAAATGCATGTTCTTTTGTTGCTACAGTGATGGATTCAAAAGAGGCCGTGCACAATCGTGCTAATAACTAAACCTCCCCCCCCCCCTCAAAAAATTACCCGGGGCGTGTTGAATATTTGTGGGCCACTTAGAGTCATACAGCTTACTCGCATTATCTCCCGATCAAGCATTTAGTCAACATACTCATAATACAATCAAGGAATAAATCACCCTAAGGGACAAGTGAGCGTCCCTCTGAATCTTTTAGTGAGCGGGTTGTAAATGGGCGTGTTTCAAATTCGCCTGGTCTGTGTCTTCAATGTTAAGAATTTAAGTAGATTAACCTTAATGTAATACGTCTCGTCTGAATATTCTTCGTCATATGATACATCAACGTAACAAGCTCTTGAATTTCCAATCAATGTCGCAGCTTCTGGGCATGCAAATTGACTTGATCCAATTTTCTTATCCTATTGTTACTGCCAGTAACAGCTCTTCATTTAGATGGGCTAGTAAAATACAGAATAGTACTAGTAAAATACACAATATTTCTGAAAAATACAGAACGAGTAAATCCAGAATTGTACAACAGCAGATAGCAAAATACTACAATAAAAACAAAATGAAAGCTCACCAGTCCAGGTTTGCCAGCCCAGGTTCGCCATACCCTGCTCTTGAGGAGAGCGGTAGCATAAAGTGAGAGATACGCGTGGTAACAGACAGTTACTAAATCTTTAAAAATAGCTCTTGAACAGCTCTTTTTCCAAGACATAAAATATGGCATTCTGCTGGAAAAAAATATACCAATTAT
The DNA here is from genome assembly GCF_049724085.1 of Artemia sp. Qi Xiang Cuo. Lineage (NCBI taxonomy): Eukaryota > Metazoa > Arthropoda > Branchiopoda > Anostraca > Artemiidae > Artemia > Artemia sp. Qi Xiang Cuo. Next base: position 39,061,796 of record NC_142802.1, read on the forward strand.
TAAAAAAAAGTTACTTACAACTGTAGGCAAATTCTCTGAACTAATAAAGTATCGCTAGTAAATGGCTCTTCCATTGGGAAAGTTTCCTGGGCTTCGAATGCTCTGTGTTCGTGTTACGACGAACCAGGGCCGTGGTGAAGGTGAGCTGGTTTCCCCTAGTAGCAGTAGTAGTTATGGCAGCAGTAGTAAAGCTGGTAGTTGTAATAGTAGCAGTAGCGAGCTAATTTTGACTTTTTGGTCAATTGATCATCTCACTTATGATTTCCTAAAGTTCCAAATTAATACGCTTATTCATTCCTGAGTAACACGCTTTTGACAACCCATGTGCACATAGCGTTTATCAAGGGCACGCTATGTGCGGGGGGGGGGGGTTACTAATTTTTGACTTTTTCGGGGGGAGGGGTTTACTAATTTTTGACTCAGTTTTCGACTAATTTTACTGATTTTTATCTATGTTTTACTAATTTTCGACTCGGTCAAAAATTTCGGGGGGGGGGGTCAAACCGGGTAACCCCCCCCCCCCCTGGATACGGCCTTGGCGTGCATTGATTTAGTCCAACACTCCCCTCAACATTTTCTGAGAAAATCACCTGAATATCCTTCGTGTTTTTAAAAGTAAAGGTTAAACATTCACATTTTTATCAATAGCATTGACCATATGTAAGCAGTGGAAGAATTGTCTAACTTACAGCCCTTTCCCAAGGGCTGTTGGGAGGGATGGTTGACATCCCCAAAGGCATAATTACTGGACCTTTCAACGATGTTGAAAAAAATAGCTGTCTCAAAATTTTGAGTGAGACAGCTACTTTTTTTTACAGCGATGTTTGTTTTGGGAAACGATGAGCGGGGGGGGGGGGCTGGTTGAGCCCCCCGACGGGGGGTATTTTAATGATTTGTCTAAATTTTTTGGGTTACAAATACCTTGAAATTCCTAATGATTACGATGAAATGGGACAGGCTTATCCAGTTAAATCAAGTAGTTGCACTTATCTTGTCTAGGATGAATTTTGTTGGGAAATGTGACGATACAGATACAGGTTTCACGAGCTGTTATGTGCGTAGTCCGTGAAATTCTAGCTTAATACAGTGCTAGTTAATACAAGTTAGATTTATAGTTCTGTTAGTTTAGCTTTTGGTTTTATATTGAATTTTCCTTTATGTAATTATATGACACGAATTTGTGTCTCTGGTTAGAGGTTTTATGTTCTTTTTTGTTTCACCTGTTAATATTTTTGTCAGATTTTGTGTCCCTAAAACATTAGCATATAAGTTTATTACTATTTATTTTTTATTTGCAGTATGATGTTCTATTCTCTCTATATTTTTTCATAGACTGTCGCCTCCCAATGTTGATTATGAAGAAAACTCGATGACAGTAGCTGCCTCCAGCTCTAATATCTAGTCCAGACTTTAAGAACGTTTGAAAATGTTGAAGTGTTTCGTTTTGGAGGTTTTAACTTAAATTATTTACTGTCCTATTGTTTCACACACAAAATATTTTTCGAAAGTGCTGTTAAGTTTGTGTTCGCAAACTGCCGTGACTAACCAATAGTAGACTTATATGTTTTGTCTATTTGTAGTTTCTTATTTACATATACTCAGACAAAGACGTTGTGAGAAAAAAACTGAAATTCTTCAGAAATGCATAAAAATAAGGAACCCAATTTGTCTTCAAATAAAACATTTAAGCATAAAGGCTCACAGAGACATATTCAATGCTGCATTTATGTATATACTGCTTTAAATTCTGGAAATTCAAAATGACCAAGACTAAAAACATCAAACAGATCAAGTCCATAACACGATCCTGAAGTATAAACAGTTCTAAGTGATAAAGTATAATGCTTAAAAATTGCGAAGAATCATAATTATTTTATTGATACAAGCTGTCGCAGTCAATAATAAATTCCAATTAAACTGGACAAAGAATTAAAACATTATTCCCCTCTTCCACACCAATCCCCAGACTTACCAGGCATCGAAATAATTTACAACCCCTCAAGTAGTGTACAAACAGATGGGCAAGCCTCCTCGTTCCCTATTTCGTAAGTGTATTTAACAAGTGATCCCTGTTTCTTTTTTTGTAATTGTAAAACTACCATCATTTTTGGCTCATTTTTGAGTGCTACGATTGCTATCTAAATGAATGAATACAAAAAAAGTACTGCCATAAGGCGAAAATGAATTTTTTAAGTGTTTTTGGGTACAATAGAAAATTTTATTCTATCTTTTGCTTTGATCTTAAATTTCCTTTTCTCGTCATAAGGGGGAGGGGGAAAATGTTTTTGCTTTCATAAATGCATAGAGCGAAGTTTCTAAGTTTGTAAATCAGACCATAGCGACCTATTTAAATTGTTATTTCAAGTTCTAAAATATATTCTTACTCCCTAATAATACACGTGGATAATGGTAGTTTCTGTAAGTCATATAAATATGGCTCCAGGATATCATATACACATTATTTTATCTTATCATACGCAAAAGGGAAATTTCCAAATTTGCAGATCAGAGCATAGTGACATATTTCAGCTATTAGTTCAAATTAAAAAATGTGGTCTTACTCCCTAATAATACCCTTGAATAATGTTAGTCCCCATAAATACATACATACAGTACATATCACTGCAGTGTACATTAAGAAGTCGCTAGTAATCCCGCAGCGAATTTTTAGAAGGAAATTTCAAGGAATCATCTTCTGAAATTTACGACTGTGTGTCTGATATAACTTGCATTGCTTATAGAGAGATAAGAGACAAAAAAAAAAAAAGAAATGCGATTTACAAATTCTGCCTGCGATTGTGGAGAATAAAACTTTAGGCGAATTACAAAACGAACTTAGGGAAAAAAAGAGGCCCATGACCCTTTGGAGATAAAACAAGATGATAATAAAACAGAGTTGAACGACCTACAACGGGTTGTGGAAAAATTGGGAGATATTGAATTTTGTGTTAGATTTGAAAAGTTTGGGAAGGAATCTGAGATTAGTGCTGTCAACTCTAAGGAAGACTTAGTCTCTTTTTTATTGGGGGGGGGAGAGGAGCCCCTTTGGGAAGTCATGAATGATTGACGGTTCGCTCCACGGACAACTGGTTGGCCAGTTGTGACCCTGTTACCGGGATTTTGTCTCTCTGATCTAGAATCCTTGGGGGATACAAGTGCACAAGGTTATGGGCGGCAGAAGCTTTCCTTAGATTACCAAACTGTCGTACTAAGGGCAATGCAGCTACGCACACTCCTCGTCCATGCCAATCTGCTTACATCCTCCCTCTTTACACCCCACCTAGAAGTTCTAATTTTCATCAAATTTTTTCTTACGACCTCCTCCTTCACTATTCGGGGACGACCCACTTTTCGTTTAGCCGTAAATGGTTTGCCAAAATGGCCAGTCCTTGGCAAGCTTTCATCCTAAGAGCCCCTCCTAGCCATCTCAATCTTTCTGTCATTATAGCCCCAAAATACGTGGTAGGGCCGCATTCTTCGTACAAGTTACTGCTCAAAACACGGTCAGTAAGACAAGTACTCAAAAAAATTCATAGACGATTCCTCTGGAAAACATTTGACAGATCCTGCTCCGTCTCTTGGAGCAACCACGTTTCAGAACCATATTTGAGCTATGTCATCACTAGTTTCCAATATTCTAATCTTGGTTTTCAGACTGGCCTTTCTATTCTTCTAATTTTTTTTTTTTCAACTGTGAGGTAAGATTAATCTTAAAAGTAAATAATCTTAATATATGTATAAAAGCAAAATAAGATCTATAAAGAGTAGTTTTTATTGTTGTGCTCCACTTACAATAAATTATCTAACTATGCTGCAAGAAATCAAGGGGACTGCTGCAAGTGAGAGAATAAGGTCTTTAAGAAAATCTTGTGAAATTTCTGGAGATCCAGGCGCCCCGCCATCTTTACATACACCACTGCCTGCTCTGTCTGTAGGCTCTTTTTCCCATTTTCTGATTAGAAATCAATATAGATTTACTTTTACAAAGTTACTTAGCACGATAGCTTACTTGGCATGCCGAAATTAACAAATCACGACAAAAACATAAGATTAAATGTAGACAGATTGGACGGACACCCCCACGCCAATGGTACCGGTGGTACGCTGGAGCTCTGCTGAAAGTTTTCTCAAAACTGGTGCGTTTTTTTTAAAAGCGCAGACCACCGATAGATCGGTGGTGCGTCAGGATCCACTACATATATTCTAAAAAAAACACTTGTTTGGTGATGAGGATGATGCTGTTATGTGCAAAGAGCATCGTCATATGACTTGGGGGACAAAGGAATGTACAGAAAGCATTACAGCTGTCCGATCCCAAAATAGTTTCGTTTGGCCCTCCAATCGCTTTTGACTATTAATAGGGGCACTAGCCTTCTCAAATCTCAATTGAATGAGCCCTTTTTGAAGTTTCTACGACAACGCTTATGATTTCTTAAGCCACAATGGCCTGACATCACATAAAGAAAGAAAAACGAGCAAAAATGGGGTTTTTATAGGCCAAATGAAAATACTAAAAAAACAAAGCGAATATTTCGAGAGGACAAACGCCTCTGTTCTTCAGCACGAACCGAAACGATGTATCCAAGGAAAGTGCCGAAGAGAAAAAAACAACAACAAAAAACCAACGCGGAAAGTCAATGTGAAAAGAACCAAAAAACCAAAAAATTAAAAGATGAATAAAATTCGAGAAAAGCCAAAAGATAAAAGAATTAAAACCGAATACCTAACAACCATAAAAGCGAGTTATTCGCCAATATCTACGATTTGCACAAAATCCAAAAAAATATGAACTGCCACCGACGGATACTAGCGAACAACTGACAAGAAAAGTAAACAATTTAGACACTCGAAAAAACAAAACGACCCATCCATTAAATAAGTAGCGAAACAATGCCAGCTCATTTCGTATTTTAGTTGTTACACTTATCTCAGAAGCCCTTCGGGACCTAAGGGGTTGTGTAAAGGGTGGATTAAATGACTGGGACAGTGGTTTAAGGTTTATTTCAGGGATTACTAACGTATCGGCTTCTCTTTTTTGACTCGTTTATTCTTAAATCACCGGAATCTCTGTTTAAAGCTAGACCTAAATGTTGGTAAACGCTTCCTATAAAAACCTTCTATGCCCCCAGGGTATAATTTACAACCTTTGCCCTCGTGGCTGTGGGGGTTTGTCATCCTCAAAGACATAATTTCTGGACCTTTGAACTACATTGAACAAAATGGCTATCTAAAAATTATGATTGAGTGTGTTCGGGAAAATGGTGGGCGTGAGAGGGGGTTTGTTGCCCTCCAATCACTTTTTACTATTAAAAAGTGCACTAGCCCTTTCAATTTCCAATCGAATGAGCCCTTTTTGATGTTTTTGCGACAACACTTTCTATAAAAACCTTATATGCCCCCAGGACATAACTTATAACCCTTGCCCTGAGGGATGTGGGGGGGGGGGTTCTCCTCAAAGACATAATTTTCAGAACTTTCAACTACGTTAAACAAAATGGTTATCTCAAAATTTTGATTGAAGTTGTTTGGGGAAATGGTTGGCTTGAATGGTGGTCAATCACTTTCGACTATTAAAAAGAGCACTAGCTCTCTGAATTTCCAATCGAATGAGCCTTTTTTAAGTTTGTACAACACCGTTTTCTGTATAAATCTTATATGCCCCCAGGGCATAATGTACAACCTTTTTCAAGTTTCTACGACAAAGATTTCAATAAAAACCTCATATGCCCCCAGTGCATAACTTATAACCCTTGCCCTGAAGACTGTGGGGGAACTGTCCTGCTCAAAGATATAATTTCCTGAACCTTAAACTGCGCGAAACAAAAAGGCTGCCTCAAAATTTTGATTGGATTTGTTTGGGGAAATGGTGGGTGTGGAAGAGGTGTTAGTTGCCTTCCAATCACTTTCGACTATTAAAAATGGCACTAGCCATTTCAATTTCCAATCGAATGAGCTCTTTTTGAAGTTTCTGCGACAACGTGTTCTATAAAAACCTTATATGCACCCAGAACATAACTTACAACCCTTGCCCTGAGGGCTGTGGGGGAGTGTCCTCCTCAAAAGCATAATTTCTATCTGGAAATCAATGGGGGTTAGTTGCCTTCAAATCACTTTCAACTATTAATAAGGGCACTAAACCTTTGAATTTCAAATTGAATGAGCCCTTTTTCAAGTTCCTACGACAAAGATTTCAATAAAAACTTATACGCCCCCAGGCCATAACTTATAACCCTTGCCCTGAAGACTGTGTAGTGAGTGTCCTGCTCAAAGGTATAATTTCCTGAACTTTAAACTGCGTGGAACAAAATGGCTATCTCAAAATTTTGATTGGATGGGTTTGGGGAAACGGTGGGCGTTGAAGGGGTGTTAGTTGCCTTCCAATCATTTTTGACTATTAAAAGGGTACTAGCCATTTTAATTTCCAATTGAATGAGCCCTTTTTGAAGTTTCTAAGACAACGCGTTCTATAAAAACCTTATATGCCCCCAGGGCATAACTTACAACCATTGCCCTGAGGGCTGTGGGGGGTTGTCATCCTCAAAGACCTTATTTCCAGAACTTAAAACTATGTTGAATAAAATGGCTATCTCAAAATTTTGATTGGATGTGTTTGGGGAAAATGTGGGCGTGAGAGGGGGTTAGTTGCCCTCCAATCACTTTCGACTATTCCAAAGGGCACTAGCCCTTTGAATTTCCAATCGAATGAGCTAATTTGAAGTTTCTACTACAACGCCTTCTATAAAAACCATATATTCGCCCAGGGCATAACTTACAACCCTTGCCCTGAAGGCTGTGGGGGGTGTCCTCCTCAAAAACATAGTTTCTACCTGGAAATCAACTACACTGAACAAAATGGCTATCTCAAATTTTTTATTGAATGTGTTTCGGGAAATAGTGGGCGTGGAAGGGGTGTTTGTTGCCTTCCAATCACTTTCAACAATTAAAAAGGGCAGAAGCCACTCCAATTTTCAATTGAATGAGCCCTTTTCGAAGTTTCTACGACAACTCCTTCGATACGAAGTGCCCTGGTCTAAAGGGAAAAAATAATAAATAATACATTGTGCCAGTATTGTTCTTATATGCCCCCGGGGCATAACTTAAAACCCTTGCCCTGAGGGTTGTGGGGGAGTGTCCTTCTCAAAAACATATTTTCTATCTGGAAATCAACTACGCTGAACAAAACAGCTATCTCAAAATTTTGATTGGATATGTTTGGGGGAATGATGGGCGTGGGGGGATAGTTGCCCTCCAATCCCTTTCAACTATTAAAAAGGGCACTACCTACTCCAATTTCCAAGTGAATGAGCCCTTTTTGAAGTTTCTACGACAACTCCTTTGATACGAAGTGCCCTGGTATGGAAACCAAAAAAAAAAATAATACTTTGTGCCAACATGGTTCTTTGCTTAGGCAGCGCTAATGCACAGCCAATGATATGCTTTGTTCAATAGTGTGCAGGCCTTGAGAAGGAGAGTAGTAGGAAATTGCACCATCGCGGCTATTTACAGTTATGATTTTGGGGACATCTCGGAGTTTAAAAACGTTATTTGATTTCCTACCCACCAATGCTTTGCCTTCAGAATACGAGATCATCCTTGAAAAATATTCATTCAATTTGCCATGATTCTCATTCATTTGGCTCATGATCGGAGCCCAAGTTCATTGACACAGTTCACTTTTTACCGCCTCAACTTCCGTCTTCTGTCGTTTTGATCCAAAAATATGCAAGATGGATGTACTAGAAAGAACTGAAAACTATTTGAGCATGGTTTTATTTTGTGGAAGGGGGTTTTTCACCTTGGGGGAGGAAATTTTGAAAAATAGAATACAGAGACGGCAAGTAAAGTATTAAAAATATAACATAAACCTTGCGTTTCGGGGTCAATATGCAGCATTTTTTTAAGTCACTCGCACCATGATAAACTTTCGCTATACCATTGGGCAAGTCTTGTTTTAATACAGTTGTGGATCTTTTTTCCCATCGTTTGAGGTTAAGTGTGTCTTCACACAACGTTTTTGTTATATTTTTGACAGTTTGCTGGCAATCTCTATATTCTATTTTTCGAATTTCCCTTCCTCGACGTGAAAAGTCCCTTCCCCAAAATAAATCCATGCTCAAATAGTCCTCAGTTCTTTCTGGTGCATTCATTTTGTATACTTTTGGACTGAAATACCAGAAGAGAGAAGTTACGTGGGTAAAAAATGGACTGTGTCACTAAATTTGGGCTCTGATCACAAGTCAAACAAATAAGAGCCTTGGCAAATTGAACGAATATTTTACGAGGCTGATCTCATATTCTGAAGGCAAAATATTGCTGGGTAGGAAATCAAATAATGTTTTTGAACTTTGAGGTGTCACCAAAATCTTATGGTGGTAAACAGTAGATATGCAGGAAACCTCCTAAAGCCAATTTGATCAAGCTTTCGCAAAAATAGCTCTACGCAAATTAGCATGAAAGACTGATCGGAAAATAATACTCATTTACACTTTTTCCCAAACACGGAAAGTCTGACTGCGGTCAGGGAGCCAACAAGTACATTCTTTTGCCCCCAAGTCATATAAAAATGCTCTTTGCTCATAACGGCATGATGATCATAATTAAACAAGGGCTTTCGTAGTATATATGTGGCAGACCCTGACGCACCGCCGATTTATCGGTGACCCTGACGATAGTGTAAGTGGATAACAGCAATAAAACTCCTCTTTACAGATCTTATTTTGCTGTTATACATATATTTAAAATATTTACCTTTAAGATCAGTCTTACTTCACCAGCCCTAAATTGTCATTTCCTCGGCCATTCGTCACTGTGCTCTAGTTTAAAGCGTATTTCATTGCTAAATTTTTTGTATTTTTTTTTGTTCTTGTTTTAATATTGGGATTAAGAATTATCAGTTGTATTTTTTCAAGCGAGTCAGTATGCCGCAAAGCGACAAAATGTTTGGAAGTTAAAAGATTTTCAAGTTTCTGTTTCCGTAAAATGTTTTTGCCTTAATAAAACAACCTCACAATGACACTGATTAACAAAAGATTTGAACTGCTTCGATATACAATAGTACTGAAAAAAAAGAGTTTTGATTTCTTTTGAATTTTCAATGCTGAAAAAAGTTGGGTTGGGTTAATACCTTCAATCGTTTTTTCTTTTCTTTTTTCTAACGCAGATAAAAAATTTAACTCAGATCCACGATTCTAAGTTAAGAATATTTCTAAGAAACCGTAAGTTGAAAGTACATTCATAAACTGTTACAATCTTGGCCATACTATACTTATTATAAATAGGTCAAAACCTATTTTTATAGAAAAAATATAATTTTTTTTTATAGAAAAAAAAACAGAAAAGTTTTGATTTCTTTTGAATTTTCTATGCTGAAAAAAGTTGGGTTGGGTTAATACCTTCAATCGTTTTTCCTATTCTTTTTTCTAACGCAGATAAAAACTTTAACTCAGATCCACGATTCTAAGTTAAGAATATTTCTAAGAAGCCGTAAGTTGAAAGTACATTCATAAACTGTTACAATCTTGGCCATACTATACTTATTTTAAATAGGTGAAAACCAATGCAAAAGCAGTAAATTCGGTAAGCGAATAGCTTATCTTAGGTGAGAAGCAGATTTTACTTTCTTAGTTTAAATTGGGTCGATTTGACAAAAGTACAAAAACGGTAAGTTAACTAATTTCGCATTTTACCATATTCATTCCAAAAAATTCGTTTGGATTTTGTAGAAGGTGTTTTATATTTTTATAGAAGGTGTTTTGGTTTTTATAGAAGGTGTTGTCGTAGAAACGTCAAAACAGGCTCATTCAATTAGAAATTCAAAGGACTTGTGCCCTTTTTAATATTCGACAGTGATTGGAGGGCAACTAGCCCCCCTCCCCCCAAGCACTATCATTCCCCCGAACACATCCAATCTAAATTGTGAGATAGCCATTTTGTTCAGCGTAGTTGATTTCCCAACAGAACGTATATTTTTAAGGAGGAAACTCCCCCACAACCCTCAGGAAAGGGTTTTACGTTATGCCCTGGGGGCATATAAGGTTTTTACTGAAGGCATTGTCGTAGAAACTTCAAAACAGGCTCATTCGGTTGGAAACTCAAAGGGCTAGTGCCTTTTTTAATAGTTGAAAGGGATTGGAGGGCAACTCGCCCCCCCCCCCCACTGCCCGTCATTCCCCAAAACACATTCAATCAAAATTTTGAGATAGCCATTTTGTTCGGCGTAGTTGATTTCAAGAGAGAAAACGTGTTTTTGAGAAGGACACTCCCCCAAAAGTCACAGGACAAGGGTTTCAAGTTGTGGCTTGGGGGGATATAGGGTTTTTATAGAAGGCGTTGTCCTAGAAACTTCAAAAAAGTCTCATTCGATGGGAAAATAAAAGTGCTAGTGCCCTTTTTAATAATCGAAAGGGATTGGAAGGCAACTAGCCCCCCCCTCCCAAGACCTCTTTCAACCAAACACATCCAATTAAAATGGTGAGATAGCCATTTTGTTCAAGGTAGTTGATTTCCAGATAGCAAATATCTTTTTGTGGAGGACACTCCCCCCCTCAAACCCTCCGGGCAAGGGTTTCAGGTTATGCCCTGGGGGCATATAAGGCTCTTACAGAAGGCGTTGTCGTAGAAACTTCAAAACAGGCTCATTTGATTGGAAATTCAAAGAGTTAGTGCCCTTTTTAATAGTCGAAAGTGATTGGAGGGCACCTAGCCCCCCCCCCCCGCTCATCATTCCCAAAAGAATATCCAATTAAAATCTTGAGATAGCCATTTTGTTCAGCGTAGGCTAGTTCATTTTCAGATAGAAAATAGGTTTTTGAGGAGGACACTCCCCCACAACCCTCCGGGCAAGGGTTTCAAGTTATGCCCAGGGGCCTTATGCGGCTCTTATAGAAGGCGTTGTCGTAGAAACTTCAAAACAGGCTCATTCGATTGTAAATTCAAAGGGCTAGTGCCATTTTTAATAGTCGAAAGTGATTGGAGGGCACCTAGCCCCCCCCCATGCTCATCATTCCCAAAAGCACATCCAATTAAAATTTTGAGATAGCCATTTTATTCAGCGTAGGCAAGTTAATTTCCAGATAGAAAATATGTTTTTGAGGAGGACACTCCCCCGCAACCCTCAGGGCAATTGTTTTAAGTTATACCCTGGGGACATATAAAATTTTTATAGAAGGTGTTGTCGTAGAAACTTCAAAATAGGTTCATTCGATTGGAAATTCAAAGTGCTAGTGCCCTTTATAATAGTTGAAAGTGATTGGAGGGCAACTAGCCCCCCACGCCCATCATCCCCCCGAACAAATCCAATCAGAATTTTGAGATAGCCATTTTGTTCAGCGTAGGCTAGTTGATTTTCAGATAGAAAATATGTTTTTTAGTACGATACTCCCCCACAATCCTCAGGGCAAGGGTTTTGAGTCGTACCCTGGGGTAATATACGGCTTTTATAGAAGTCGTTGTCGTGGAAACTTCAAAATCGGCTCATTCAATTGGAAATTCAAAGGGCTAGTTCCCATCTTAATAGTCGAAAGTGATTGGAGGGGAACTAGCCCCTCCTCCACGCCCATCATTCCCCCAAACACATCAAATAAAAAGTTTGAGATAGAAATTTTGTTCAGCGTAGATGATTTCCTGATAGAAAATATGTTTTTGAGGAGGACACTCCCCCGCAACCCTCGGGGCAAGGGTTTTAAGTTCTGCCCTGGGGGCAATATAAGGTTTTTATAGAAGGTGTTGTCGTAGAAACTTCAAAACAGGCTCATTCGATTGGAAATTCAAAGGGCTAGTGCCCTTTATAATAGTTGAAATTGATTGGAGGGCAACTAGAACCCCCCACGCCCTTCATCCCCCCGAACAAATCCCATCAGAATTTTGAGATAGCCATTTTGTTCAGCGTAGGCTAGTTGATTTTCAGATAGAAAATCTGTTTTTTTTGAGGATACTCCCCCACAACCCTCAGGGAAAGGATTTTAAGTTATACCCTGCGGGCATATTAGGTTTTTATAAGAAGGCATTGTCGTTGAAACTTCAAAATCGGCTCATTCAATTGGAAATTCAAAGGGCTAGTTCCCATCTTAATAGTCGAAAGTGATTGGAGGGGAACTAGCCCCTCCCCCACGCCCATCATTCCCCCAAACACATCCAATCAAAATTTTGAAATAGAAATTTTGTTCAGCGTAGTTGATTTCCCGATAGAAAATATGTTTTTGAGGAGGACACTCCCCAACAACCCTCAGGGCAAGGGTTTTAAGTTATGCCCTGGGGGCAAATAAGGTTTTTATAGACGGCGTTGTCTTAGAAACTTCAAAAGGGGCTCATTTGATTGGAAATTCAGAGGGCTAGTGCCCTTTTCAAAAGTCAAGAGTGATTGGATGGCAAATAGCCCCCCCCCCCGCCCCCGTCCCTCATTTGCCCAAACATCCAGTCAAAATTTTGAGATAGCCATTTTGTTTAGCGTTGGGTAGTTGATTTCCAGACAGAAAATATGTTTTTAAGAAGGACTCTCCTCCACAACCCTCAGGGCAAGGGTTTTGAGCTATGCCCTGGGGGCATATAAGGTTTTTATAGAAGGTGCTGGCGTAGAAACTTAAAAAAAGCTAATTCGATTGGAAATTCAAAGGGCTAGTATCCTTTTTAATAGTCGAAAGTAATTGGAGGGCAACTAGCCCCCCCCCCCCCGCCCATCCTTTTCCCACATCCAATCACATTCAATCAAAACTTAGAGAAAGCCTTTTTGTTCAGCGTAGTTGATTTCCAGATAGAAAATATATTTTTGAGGAGGACACTCCCCCACAACCCCCAGGGCAATGGTTTTAAGTTAAGCCCAGGGGGCATATAATGATCTTATAGAAGGCGTTGTCGTAGAAACTTCAAAAAAACTCATTCGATTGGAAATTCTAAGGGCTAGTTCACTTTTTAATAGTCGAAAATGATTGGAGGGCAACAAACCCCCCACGCCCATCATTCCCCCAAAAACATCCAATAAAAATTTTTAATAGCCATTTTGTTCAGCGTAGTTGATTTACAGATAGAAAATATGTTTTTGAGGAGGATACCCCGCCACAGCCCACAGGGGAAGGGTTTTAAGTTATGCCCTGGGGTCATATAAGGTTTTTATAGAAGACGTTGTCGCAGAAACTTCAGAAAAGGGCTCATTCGATTGACAATAGTATGGGCTGATGTCCTTTTTAATAGTCGAAAGTGATTGGAGGATAACTAATCTCCCTCCCTGCCCACCCTCCCATTTGACTTTATGTTTAAAAACTAAATTTTGCCATAAGATTAAATCAAAAAGCACAGTGTTAATGCTAATTCCCAATAAGGCATCTCAGCAGTATACCAAGAACGACTGAGGGTATTATGTTCAAACTTTTGGGGCTGCTTCTGCTCTTACGATTTAACGAAATCAAAATAGCGTAAGTGTATCCAAGCTATCAAAGAAAGTAAACAATTTTTTTGTGTATATGGTATCAAGTTTTCTATTTCAGAAAACTTGATAGCTAGACACAAATCTGGACATATTTATGTCCAGATTTTTAAGAGGGTGTATGTTGTTCAAAATTGCTGAAAATTTTTCTCCAGCATAAAAATAGCAGGCCAAACTATAAATCTTTAAAAAACGAAAAGATTTAAAGTATTAATTTCTTTTTCTCTGAAAATAATATGTCAATATAAAACGAATCAACTACGCTAAACAAAATGTCTATCTCAAAATTTCGATTGGATGTGTTTGGGGGAATGATTGGCGACCCGTAAGCAAAATTGTCGAAGCTCCTTTGTAAAAATTTGAAAAATGCAGACACTGTTTTGGGATAAGATAAGATAAGATTTATCGCTGAAAAACGGCTATCACAAGCCCAAAAGGGCCGAATTCGCACTTTAGCGTCAAATAAAGCGAAATAAAGCTTTACTGCGGTCAGGGTGCCCCCAAGTACATTCTTCTGCCCCCAAGTCATATAAAAATGCTCTTTGCTCATAACGGCATGATGATCATAATTAAACAAGGGCTTTCGTAGTTTATATGTGGCAGACCCTGACGCACTGCCGATTTATCGGTGACCCTGACGATAGTGTAAGTGGATAACAGCAATAAAACTCCTCTTTACAGATCTTATTTTGCTGTTATACATATATTAAAAATATTTACCTTTAAGATCAGTCTTACTTCACCAGCCATAAATTGTCATTTCCTCAGCCATTCGTCACTGTGCTCTAGTTTACAGCGTATTTCATTGCTAAATTTTTAGTATTTTTTGGTTCTTGTTTAAATATTGGGATTAAGAATTATCAGTTGTATTTTTTCAAGCGAGTCAGTATGCCGCAAAGCGACAAAATGTTTGGAAGTTAAAAGATTTTCAAGTTTCTGTTTCCGTAAAATGTTTTTGCCTTCATAAAACAACCTCACAATGACACTGATTAACAAAAGATTTGAACTGCTTCGATATACAATAGTACTGAAAAAAAAAATAGTTTTGATTTCTTTTGAATTTTCAATGCTGAAAAAAGTTGGGTTGGGTTAATACCTTCAATCGTTTTTTCTTTTCTTTTTTCTAACGCAGATAAAAAATTTAACTCAGATCCACGATTCTATGTTAAGAATATTTCTAAGAAACCGTAAGTTGAAAGTACATTCATAAACTGTTACAATCTTGGCCATACTATACTTATTTTAAATAGGTCAAAACCTATTTTTATAGAAAAAATTTAATTTTTTTTATAGAAAAAAAAACCAGAAAAGTTTTGATTTCTTTTGAATTTTCTATGCTGAAAAAAGTTGGGTTGGGTTAATACCTTCAATCGTTTTTCCTTTTCTTTTTTCTAACGCAGATAAAAACTTTAACTCAGATCCACGATTCTAAGTTAAGAATATTTCTAAGAAGCCGTAATTTGAAAGTACATTCATAAACTGTTACAATCTTGGCCATACTATACTTATTTTAAATAGGTGAAAACCAATGCAAAAGCAGTAAATTCGGTAAGCGAATAGCTTATCTTAGGTGAGAAGCAGATTTTACTTTCTTAGTTTAAATTGGGTTGATTTGACAAAAGTCCAAAAATGGTAAGTTAACTAATTTCGCATTTTACCATATTCATTCCAAAAAATTCGTTTGGATTTTGTAGAAGGTGTTTTATATTTTTATAGAACGTGTTTTGGTTTTTATAGAATGTGTTGTCGTAGAAACGTCAAAACAGGCTCATTCAATTAGAAATTCAAAGGACTTGTGCCCTTTTTAATATTCGACAGTGATTGGAGGGCAACTAGCCCCCCGCCCCCCAAGCACTATCATTCCCCCGAACACATCCAATCTAAATTGTGAGATAGCCATTTTGTTCAGCGTAGTTGATTTCCCAACAGAACGTATATTTTTAAGGAGGAAACTCCCCCCCAAACCCTCAGGAAAGGGTTTTACGTTATGCCCTGGGGGCATATAAGGTTTTTACTGAAGGCATTGTCGTAGAAACTTCAAAACATGCTCATTCGGTTGGAAACTCAAAGGGCTAGTGCCTTTTTTAATAGTTGAAAGGGATTGGAGGGCAACTAGCCCCCCCCCCCCAAATGCCCGTCATTACCCAAAACACATTCAATCAAAATTTTGAGATAGCCATTTTGTTCGGCGTAGTTGATTTCAAGAGAGAAAACGTGTTTTTGAGAAGGACACTCCCCCAAAAGTCACAGGACAAGGGTTTCAAGTTGTGGCTTGGGGGGATATAGGGTTTTTATAGAAGGCGCTGTCCTAGAAACTTCAAAAAAGACAAATTCGATTGGAAATTAAAAGTGCTAGTGCCCTTTTTAATAATCGAAAGGGATTGGAAGGCAACTAGCCCCCCCCTCCCAAGACCTCTTTCAACCACACACATCCAATTAAAATGGTGAGATAGCCATTTTGTTCAAGGTAGTTGATTTCCAGATAGCAAATATCTTTTTGTGGAGGACACTCCCCCCCTCAAACCCTCCGGGCAAGGGTTTCAGGTTATGCCCTGGGGGCATATAAGGCTCTTACAGAAGGCGTTGTCGTAGAAACTTCAAAACAGGCTCATTTGATTGGAAATTCAAAGGGTTAGTGCCCTTTTTAATAGTCGAAAGTGATTGGAGAGCACCTAGCCCCCCCACGCTCATCATTCCCAAAAGAATATCCAATTAAAATTTTGAGATAGCCATTTTGTTCAGCATAGGCTAGTTAATTTTCAGATAGAAAATAGGTTTTTGAGGAGGACACTCCCCCACAACCCTCCGGGCAAGGGTTTCAAGTTATGCCCAGAGGCCTTATGCGGCTCTTATAGAAGGTGTTGTCGTAGAAACTTCAAAACAGACTCATTCGATTGGAAATTCAAAGGGCTAGTGCCTTTTTTAATAGTCGAAAGTGATTGGAGGGCACCTAGCCCCCCCACGCTCATCATTCCCAAAAGCACATCCAATTAAAATTTTGAGATAGCCATTTTATTCAGCGTAGGCAAGTTAATTTCCAGATAGAAAATATGTTTTTGAGGAGGACACTCCCCCGCAACCCTCAGGGCAAGGGTTTTAAGTTATCCCCTGGGGACATATAAAATTTTTATAGAAGGTGTTGTCGTAGAAACTTCAAAATAGGTTCATTCGATTGGAAATTCAAAGGGCTAGTGCCCTTTATAATAGTTGAAAGTGATTGGAGGGCAACTAGCCCCCCACGCCCGTCATCCCCCCGAACAAATCCAATCTGAATTTTGAGATAGCCATTTTGTTCAGCGTAGGCTAGTTGATTTTCAGATAGAAAATATGTTTTTTAGGAGGACACTCCCCCACAACCCTCAGGGCAAGGGTTTTAAGTTATGCCCTGCGGGCATATAAGGTTTTTATAAGAAGGCATTGTCGTGGAAACTTCAAAATCGGCTCATTCAATTGGAAATTCAAAGGGCTAGTTCCCATCGTAATAGTCGAAAGTGATTGAAGGTGAACTAGCCCCTTCCCCACGCCCATCATTCCCCCAAACACATCAAATAAAAAGTTTGAGATAGAAATTTTGTTCAGCGTAATTGATTTCCTGATAGAAAATATGTTTTTGAGGAGGACACTCCCCCTCAGCCCTCGGCAAGGGTTTTAAGTTATACCCTGGGGGCATATAAGGTTTTTATAGAAGGTGTTGTCGTAGAAACTTCAAAACAGGCTCATTCGATTGGAAATTCAAAGGGCTAGTGCCCTTTATAATAGTTGAAATTGATTGGAGGGCAACTAGCCCCCCACGCCCTTCATCCCCCCGAACGAATCCAATCAGAATTTTGAGATAGCCATTTTGTTCAGCGTAGGCTAGTTGATTTTCAGATAGAAAATATGTTTTTTTGTAGGACACTCCCCCACAACCCTCAGGGCAAGGGTTTTAAGTTATACCCTGCGGGCATATAAGGTTTTTATAAGAAGGCATTGTCGTGGAAACTTCAAAATCGGCTCATTCAATTGGAAATTCAAAGGGCTAGTTCCCATCTTAATAGTCGAAAGTGATTGGAGGGGAACTAGCCCCTCCTCCACGCCCCTCATTCCCCCAAACACATCCAATCAAAATTTTGACAAAGAAATTTTGTTCAGCGTAGTTGATTTCCCGATAGAAAATATGTTTTTGAGGAGGACACTCCCCAAAAACCCTCAGGGCAAGGGTTTTAAGTTGTGTCCTGGGGGGTAAATAAGGTTTTTATAGAAGGCGTTGTCACAGAAACTTCAAAAGGGGCTCATTTGATTGGAAATTCAGAGGGCTAGTGCCCTTTTCAATAGTCAAGAGTCATTGGATGGCAAATAGCCCCCCCCGCCCCCGCCCCCCGTCCCTCATTTGCCCAAACATATCCAGTCAAAATCTTGAGATAGCCATTTTGTTTAGCGTTGGGTAGTTGATTTCCAGACAGAAAATATGTTTTTAAGAAGGACTCTCCCCCACAACCCTCAGGGCAAGGGTTTTGAGCTATGCCCTGGGGCATATAAGGTTTTTATAGAAGGTGCTGGCGTAGAAACTTAAAAAAAGCTAATTCGATTGGAAATTCAAAGGGCTAGTATCCTTTTTAATAGTCGAAAGTAATTGGAGGGCAACTAGCCCCCCCCCCCCCGCCCAACATTTTCCCACATCCAATCACATTCAATCAAAACTTAGAGAAAGCCATTTTGTTCAGCGTAGTTGATTTCCAGATAGAAAATATATTTTTGAGGAGGACACTCCCCCACAACCCCCAGGGCAATGGTTTTAAGTTAAGCCCAGGGGGCATATAATGATCTTATAGAAGGCGTTGTCGTAGAAACTTCAAAAAACTCATTCGATTGGAAATTCTAAGGGCTAGTGCACTTTTTAATAGTCGAAAATGATTGGAGGGCAACTAACCCCCCACGCCCATCATTCCCCCAAAAACATCCAATAAAAATTTTTAATAGCCATTTTGTTCAGCGTAGTTGACTTACAGATAGAAAATATGTTTTTGAGGAGGATACCCCGCCACAGCCCTCAGGGGAAGGGTTTTAAGTTATGCCCTGGGGTCATATAAGGTTTTTATAGAAGACGTTGTCGCAGAAACTTCAGAAAAGGGCTCATTCGATTGAAAATAGTATGGGCTGATGTCCTTTTTAATAGTCGAAAGTGATTGGAGGATAACTAATCACCCTCCCTGCCCACCCTCCCATTTGACTTTATGTTTAAAAACTAAATTTTGCCATAAGATTAAATCAATATGCACTGTGTTAATGCGAATTCCCAATAAGGCATCTCAGCAGTATACCAAGAACGACTGAGGGTTTTATGTTCAAACTTTTGGGGCTGCTTCTGCTCTTACGATTTAACGAAATCAAAATAGCGTAAGTGTATCCAAGCTATCAAAGAAAGTCAACAATTTTTTTGTGAATGGTATCAAGTTTTCCATTTCAGGTCAACTAGACGAGGTATGAAACTAAATTAAACACTTCTATTTGTGTCCAGATTTTTAAGAGGGCCAAACTTTTAATAGCAGGCCAAACTATAAATCTTTAAAAAAACGAAAGGATTTAAAGTATTAATTTCTTTTTCTCTGAAAATAATATGTCAATATAAAACGAATCAACTACGCTGAACAAAATGTCTATCTCAAAATTTCGATTGGATGTGTTTGGGGGAATGATTGGCGACCCGTAAGCAAAATTGTCGAAGCTCCTTTGTAAAATTTTGAAAAATGCAGACATTGTTTTGGGGTAAGATAAGATAAGATTTATCGCTGAAAAACGGCTATCACAAGCCCAAAAGGGCCGAATTCGCACTTTAGCGTCAAATAAAGCGAAATAAAGCTTTACTGCGGTCAGGGTGCCCCCAAGTACATTCTGTTGCCCCCAAGTCATATGAAAATGCTCTTTGCTCATAACGGCATGATGATCATAATTAAACAAGTGCTTTTGTAGTATATATGTGGTAGACCCTAACGTAGAGCCGATTTATCGGTGACCCTGACGATAGTGTAAGTGGATAACAGCAATAAAACTCCTCTTTACAGATCTTATTTTGCTGTTATACATATATTAAAAATATTTACCTTTAAGATCAGTCTTACTTCACCAGCCATAAATTGTCATTTCCTCAGCCATTCGTCACTGTGCTCTAGTTTACAGCGTATTTCATTGCTAAATTTTTAGTATTTTTTGGTTCTTGTTTAAATATTGGGATTAAGAATTATCAGTTGTATTTCTTCAAGTGAGTCAGTATGCTGCAAAGTGACAAAATGTTTGGAAGTTAAAAGATTTTAAAGTTTCTGTTCCATAAAATATTTTTCCTTCATAAAACGACCTCACAATGACACTTATTAACAAAAGATTTGAACTACTTCGATATATGATAGTACTGAAAAAAAACAACAGAATAGTTTTGATTTCTTTTGAATTTTCTATGCTGAAAAACTTTATACCTTCAATCGTTTTTCGTTTTCCTTTTTCTAACGCAGATAAAAACTTTAACTGAGATCCACGATTCTAAGTTAAGAATATTTCTAAGAAGCCGTAAGTTTAAAGTACATTCATAAACTGTTACAATCTTGGCCATACTATACTTATTTTAAATAGGTCAAAACCAATGCAAAAGCGGTAAATTCGGTAAGCAAATAGCTTATCTTAGGTGAGAAGCAGATTTTACTTTCTTAGTTTAAATTGGGTCGATTTGGCAAAAGTACAAAAATGGTAAGTTAACGAATTTTGCATTTTACCATATTCATTCCAAAAAATTTGTTTGGATTTTGGAAAGAAGACAGGAATAAGGTTAAAATCTTATGAGAAATTCAAGCCAATCCTCAATCTTTTTCAAATTTTAGAACGATTTTAGATTTTGATTCGGCTTTTACTATATTCAACATCTAAAGATATCACCACTTCTTGCTTAGAGTTTATAAATTGTGCTACTGAATTTTGGACCTTCTCTGATAGATCTTGGAATTTGTATCAAATTGGGATTGAAATTTGAAACTCCTTGAGGTTCTGTTGTAACTACTCTGTTTTTTTTTCTCGTATTCTTTATTATTTTGGTCTTTTAATCCAAATATTACCGAATCTCAAAAAATTTGGGATGCTACCCCCTCCGTCGCGACGCCCTGCCTGTAAAATGAATGTGGAAAGCAGTATCCACTTGCTTTTACATGTAGTTTGGCTTCGATTGTTCAAATTTAGTCTTAGTTAAGGCTTCTAATCCGGGTCTTATTTAAATGCTATAAGATATTTTTAAGACATTGTTGTTTGTTCTTCTACTTCCTCTTCACCGAACAAAGTAATTCCTTAGATTCTTCTGTGTTCTGCTTCTTCACTATTAGGACGCACACTGGGTTGAAAGGCATGATACTGTGATTACTGGGTTTCATTTAGTACAATACAAGGTATTATTAGAACACAGACACGGAGGAAATGATTGCTGTCGCTTAATGAATAGCAAGAGAAAAAGACTCTTAATCCTATAGATTCTTAGATGTTGTTGCTTGTGTTGCGTTTTCCTCGAATTTCTGTGTGTCATTATTTAGTACATGCCTTTGGAATTCTAAAGGGCTTCAACAGAATAGTCTGTTTACTCATATTTGAACCGTTCGACTCGGGGGTTTTGAACAGATTTGAAACTCCTTCTTAGTAGGAAAAATTGCGCCATTGCCCGCCACTTTTCCCCCAAAAAATCAGCTATTTGCCACAAAAAAAAATCAAAGTGGTTTTGGGGTCTAATACGTAGAATACATCCTATCTCTTAAAGAAAACTACTCTCAACTAATCCAAAGACGTAGCTTTTTCTAATACTTTCAAAAAGAAAAAAAAGGTAAATATCAAGCTCAGTGATTTTTGTTTGCTCATTTCTTTCCCAATTGGCAAAGCTCGGACAGTCTCAAAATTCTAAGTCGCCTACTAGACTTTTAGACAGTGTTTGCCATGAGCACAGACAAAAAGCATGTAATACTTTTTTAATTACATATGTATTTGTAATACAATATATTACGTACTTTTTTGTTTCTGGTCATGAGTCAACCCAAAATTCTCGGATGGTTTTTCCTCAACATTTATTTTTGACTTTCACGGCAAACTCAATATGAATATGGCCTTTATATATTATTATTGAAATATTATTATGAATATTATTGAGTTAGGAATAAAGTGAATACACCATTCAATGCCTTTTTTTTATGCTGATTACGAATATAATAATCATTTCTATCGGAAATAAATTTCATCCCCCCCATAGCCTAACCTAACTTCCACCCCTATATGTGCAAATATAAATCCTGAATTGACACATATAGGGGGGGGGGGGGCCAAAATTCGCTTCCGATAGAAATTTCATACGATAGCGTATTTCATTGCTAAATTTTTGGTATTTTTTTTGTTCTTGTTTTAATATTGGGATTAACAATTATCAGTTGTAATTTTTCAAGTGAGTCAGTATGCCGCAAAGCGACAAAATATTTGGAAGTTAAAATATTTTAAAGTTTCTGTTTCCGTAGAATATTTTTGCCTTCATAAAACGACCTCACATTGACACTTATTAACAAAAATTATGAGCTGCTTCGATATACAGTATGATAGTACTAAAAAAAACCAGAAGAGTTTTGATTTCTTTTGAATTTTCTATGCTGAAAAAAGTTGGGTTGGATTAATATCTTCAATCGTTTTTTCTTTTCTTTTTTCTAAAGCAGATAAAAACTTTAACTCAGATCCACGATTCTAAGTTAAGAATATTTCTAAAAAGCCGTAATTTGAAAGTACATTCATAAATTGTTACAATCTTGGCCATGCTATACTTATTTTAAATAGCTCAAAACCAATACAAAAGCAGTAAATTCGGTAATCGAATAGCTTATCTTAGGTGAAAAGCAGATTTCACTTTCTTAGTTTAAATTGGGTCGATTTGACAAAAGTACAAAATAGTAAGTTAACGAATTTTGCATTTTACCATATTCATTCCAAAAAATTCGTTTGGATTTTGGAAAGAAGACAGGAATAAGGTTAAAATCTTCTGAGAAATTCAGGCCAATCCTCAATCTTTTTCAAATTTAAGAACGATTTTAGATTTTGATTCGGCTTTTACTATATTCAATATCTAAAGATATCACCACTTCTTTCTTAGAGTTTATAAATTGTACTACTGAATTTTGGACCTTCTCTGATAGATCTTGGAATTGGTATAAAATTGGGATTTAAATTTGATACTCCCTGAGGTTCTGTTGTAACTACTCTGTTTTTTTTTCGTATTCTTTATTATTTTGGTCTTTTAGTCCAAATATTACCGAATCTCAAAAAATTTTGGATGCTACCCCCTCCGTCGTGACGCCCTACATGTAGAATGAATGTGGAAAGCAGTATTCATTTGCTTTTACATGTATTGTGGCTTCGATTGTTCAAAATTTGTCTTAGTTAATGCTTCCGATCCGGGTCTTATTTAAATGCTTTAAGATATTTTTAAGACATTGCTGTTCGTTCTTTTTCTTCCTCTTCACCTGAACAAACCAATTCCTTAGATTCTATTGTGTTCTGCTTCTTCACTATTAGGACACACACTGGGTTGAAAGGCATGATACTATGATTACTGGGTTTTATTTAGTACAATGCCAGGTATTATTAGAACACAGACAGGGAGGAAATGATTGCTGTCGCTTAATGAATAGTAAGAGAAAAAGACTCTTAATCCTATAGATTGTTGGATGTTGTTGCTTGTGTCGCGTTTTCCTCGAATTTCTGTGTGTCATTATTTAGTACATGTCTTTGGAATTCCTAAGGGCTTTAACAGACTAGTCTGTTTATTCAGATTTTAACCGTTCGACTCGGATGTTTTGAACAGATTTGAAACTCCTTCCTATAAGGAAAAATTGCGCCTTTGCTCACCACTTTTCCCCCCCAAAATCAGCTATTCGCCGCCAAAAAAAATCAAAGTGGTTTTGGGGTCTAATACGTAGAATACCTCCTATCTCTTAAGAAAAACTACTCTCAACTCATCCAAAGACGTAGCCTTTTCTAATGCTTTCAAAAAGAAAAAAAGGTAAATATCAAGCTCAGTGATTTTTGTTTGCTCATTTCTTTCTCAATTGGAAAAGCTCGGAGAGTCGCAAAATTCTCAGTCGCCTAACAGACTTTTAGACAGTGTTTGCCATGAGCACAGACAAAAAGTATGTAATACTTTTTAATTACATACGTATTTGTAATACAATATATTACGTACTTTTTTGTTTGTGGTCATGAGTCAACCCAAAATTCTCGGATGGTTTTTCCTCAAGATTTATTTTTGACTTTCACGGCAAACTCGATATGAATATGGCCCAATGGCGTAGTCAGAGAAGAAAAAGAAAAATAATCGAAATCTCCATTTTTCCAAAGAAGTGTTGGAAGAAGTACTAGGGGGTAGTTAGCTTGGAATTTCCCTGTTCTTAGATTTAAAATAGCCTAAGGTAAGCTACCTTAACTATACGTATTTCCTAGTAGAACATCTGGGTATGCTAAACATAGGCAAGTGGCCTAATATTTTTTTTTTACAATAAACACAAAAGTTATTATGTTAAACATAGGTGAATGAAGCTTTTTAGAACTGGTTCAGGAGATTAGTATTAGTAAAGTTGGTAAATATTTACCAAATCATATTATTGAGTTACAACTAAAGTGAATATACCACTTGATGCCTTTTTTATGCTCTTTATAAAATTAATAATCTTTTTTGTTGGGAATGAATTTTAGCCCCCACCCCTATATATACCAATTCAGGGTGTATATTTGCACAATAGGGGGTGGGGGTAATTTTATTTCTGATGTAAATGAGAGGTAATTTTAAACTTTCCCCCCCCCACCCCCCTAATGTGCAAATATATAGCCTACCCTGAATGGTAAATTTTTACCAAATCATATTATTGAGTTTGGAATAAAGTGAATACACCATTCAATGCTTTTTTTTTATGCTGATTACAAATATAATAATCATTTCTATCAGAAATGAATTTCAGCCCAAAAGAGTTTGGGTTTTGCCTCCTTCTTTTGTGTTAAATTTTTAAAACCTACTGCGTCATTGGTGCTTTGGAGACTCTCTCTGCTGAGTTTCTATATAAAAATGATGCCCCCTAGAGAACCTATTTTTCCAGCTCTGAATCTTAAATTTGTATTATTCTTGTTGCTTGAAATATTTCTTATTTTGCAATTTTTTGTTTTCTTCAGTAATTGTGAGAAACAAGCTATAGTTTGGCAGTTATGTTATTTATGAATAATTGTAAGTACAGGTTAATTATATAACTGTTTAGAAATGGGTTCTGCATGCACTTCATAAATTTAATCTTTTTTCTTATTGTAAGGTAGCTAAAAATGAAAATAAGTGTAAAAATAGTTTTTGAGCATGGATTAAAGACATTTGAAGTAATGCTACTTGTTCTTCTTTGCTACTTGGGTTCTATTGTACATCTATATTTCAATATACTGGAGGGTGAATCTGTTGGTCTACCTTCAGGAGATTGATATTAGGTTGCTCTTTTAGATTCCTTATTTACCTTCCGTATTAGTTTTGTGATACCGCTATGTCCAAAAATTTGGTGGGAGTGATATACTTTCATCTTTTGAGTCTTTTAGTACCCTGCTGAAAGAATAGTTCCTGTTAAGATCTCAAAAAAACATGAGTTTTATGTATTATTCAGTTAAAAGCTCTTGAAAAAAAAACAAGAAAAGAGCTCCCTGGAAAAAGCAAAAAAAAATTAGGTCATGATTGCCAAATACATCAAGCTATTTATTATCACTCCTCTAGTTTTAGTTTTATTGCTTAGTTGTCCCTTTTTGAGTTGTAGTTCTTTGTTAAGATCTCAAAAAGCTAATGAGTTTTACATTACACACACACACACACACACACACACACACACACACACACACACACACACACACACACACACACACACACACACACACACACACACACACACACACACACACACACACACACACACACATATATATATATATATATATATATATATATATATATATATATATATATATATATATATATATATATATATATATATATATATATATATATATTTTAGTATATTCATTAAACCCCACCCCTTTAGTTTTATTGCTGAGTTGTCCCTTTTTGAGTTGTAGTTCTTTGTTAAGATCTCAAAAAGCTAATGAGTTTTACATTACACACACACACACACACACACACACACACACATATATATACATATATATATATATATATGTATATATGTATATATATATATATATATATATATATATATATATATATATATATATATATATATATATATATATATATATATATATATATATATATATATATATATATATATATATATATATTTCATTAAACCCCACCCCTTTTAGAAATCCTACATAGGCCAATCAGTTAAGTCCACTGTATTTAAATAATAGATTAAGTCATAATTTGTATATAAATTAAGTCATACCTGTGAGATAGGGCAGTTGCAAACCACAATTTCTGTATAATTACACAATTTCTGTAATAATACAATACAAATAATGCAATTTTGAACCATTTCTCATTGATTGACGCATACACACTAACCCGCTAATGCATGAATAAGTGGGAGGAGCTTTTTGTTTGCACTGAGAATGAAGAGCCAGAAATCATCTATGGTGAAATTACTGCCTAATTATATATACAGTGGGGGAATAAGGAGCCCCCCCTAGCGTAGTCTAAAGTAGTGTAATAAATCTCCTCTAACACTTTTTCACTTACACTTTTTCCCAAACACTGAAAGTCTGACCCATAAGCAAAATTGTCAAGGCTCCTTTGTAAAATTTTGAAAAATGCAGACACTGTTTTGGGATAAGATAAGATTTATTGCTGATAAACGGCTATCACAAGCCCAAAAGGGCAGAACTTGCACTTTAGCATCAAATAAGCTATTGATTATCACTTGTATCCAAAGATGTAGCCAATCGTTTTTTCTTTTCCTTTTTCTAATGCAGATAAAAACTTTAACTCAGATCCACAATTCTAAGTTAAGAATATTTCTAAGAAGCTGTAAGTTGAAAGTACATTCATAAACTGTTACAATCTTGGCCATACTATACTTATTTTAAATAGGTCAAATCCAATGCAAAAGCAGTAAATTTGGTAAGCAAATAGCTTATTTTAGGTGAGAAGCAGATTTTACTTTCTTAGTTTAAATTGGGTTGATTTGGCAAAAGTACAAAAATGGTAAGTTAACAAATTTCACATTTTACCATATTCATTCCAAAAAATTTGTTTGGATTTTGGAAAGAAGACAGGAATAAGGTTAAAGTCTTATGAGAAATTCAAGCCAAACCTCAATCTTTTGCAAATTTAAGAATGATTTTAGATTTTGATTCTGCTTTTACTATATTCAATATCTAAAGATATCACCACTATCACTGTAGGCTTCCAATCTGGGTCTTATTTGAATGCTATAAGATATTTTTAAGACATTGTTGTTTGTTCTTCTTCTTCCTCTTCCCCCAAAAAAACTAATTCCTTAGATTCTTCTGTGTTCTGCTTCTTCACTATTAGGATGCACACTGGGTTGAAAGGCATGATACTGTGATTACTGGGTTTTCATTTAGTACAATGCCAGGTATTATTAGAACACAGACACGGAGGAAATGATTGCTGTTGCTTAATCAATAGCAAGAGAAAAAGACTCTTAATCCTATAGATTCTTGGATGTTGTTGTTTGTGTTGCATTTTCCTTGAAGAGCTGGAAATTATCTATGGTGAAATTACCGCCTAATTATATATACAGTGCTCTATGTCTATATCTGCAAGATGCAGGCAAGATAGGGCATCTGCTACAGGAATGGTCTTTCCAGATTTGTATCTCAGCTTGATGTCATACAGCTGAACACCCAACATCTATTTGCTGCAGCCTTGGAGGTGTCTTTTGTATTAATTTCCCAAAGATCAACTCCAGAGGCTTGTGGTCTGGGGTCATGCAGATTGTTCTTCCAAACAGATATTTGTGGAATCTTTTACAAGCAAATGTTATTCCAAGCATCTCTTTTTCCATTTGCAAGTAATGCTGCTCTGTCTCACTTAGAGAGCAAGATGCAAAAGGAACAGTTGCTCCATCTACTGTCAGTTGTGCACCCAGACCATGCTGGGTCTGGAAAGACCCATCTGTCTTTCTTACTAGGTCTTGCAGGTATGTCATGGTTGGGTCTTGTCTTCGTTCCATGTGAATTCTCTTGTGGCTTGTAGTACTGCTCTCAGCTTGGCGTCATGTTCAGCATTGTTATGGCCATTGTCAATAACATCATCAACAATCAGCCCAACGTCCAGACTAAAGAGAGGGCCAGACATCACACAAGACACTGAGAGAATGGTTGGCCTGTGTGAAGTATGCGCCAAGTTTGCCCTGACCAACAGAAGGAGCCAATGATCCTGCACAAAATACAGATGGGTCAGTCAGGATCTGTTTATACCCTGTTGACCTAAACAGAGCAATTGAGATACTGCATTGCCCTGTACCCTTATTTGATGAAGTAGCAGCAAAGTACAAAGGCACCAAGAAATTCTTTAAAATGGATGCCTGAAATGAATACTGGTTGATGGTGTTGGACAAACCATCCTCCAGTTTGACAACTTTCAACACCATGTATGGTCAATATAAATGGAATTGATACCCATTTGGACTGATTTCTTACCAGGACCAAAGAGTTCACCCACTGTGTTGAGTTGGTCACTTTTTCTATGACCCCAAGTAACTCCAGCCTTTCCTGTACTTCTTTAAACTTAGCTTGCAGAGCAAACAGGAATTGCTTTGGTGGCTGTACAGTAGGGATTGCATCCTCTTTTAGATATATATTGCAGGTTCCAGGCAGTGTTCCTATGCCCTCAAAAATCTCACTGAATTCATCTAAAAGGTTTGTACTCCTGGTCTAATAGGGGCAGGACTGTTGATACTGATGACAAACTTGATCAGCAGAAGCTGTTCACTTGAATGGAGGCTGAGGATGGGTGCTCTATCTGTGCAGACCACATGGAAAGTATGGGTCTGGGGGTTTTGGCACTTGTAATGAACTTTGAGGTTGACTGTCCCCAGTACCTTCAGTTGTCCTCTGGTATAACTGGTCAGTACATCCACAGTAGGCAGCATTGCTGGCTTTTTTTGCCAATTTATCAAAGTCTCAGTGACAAAATGTTGGCCTCTGCACTGGTGTCAATCTTGAATGCAAGTTCAATATCATTCTCTACCAGTCTTATCAGCACATAAGGCTTTTCTGCCTTTTCTTCACTGTAGATGGACTCAATCATGAATTCCATCCCTTCTTCAGCTTTGCTTCTTGTTTCAAGTTTGTGTAATGCCTTGCTCTTGCACATTTTGGCAAAGTGGTTCATCTTCACCTGCACTGCTTCCCTTTTGCTTGGCACTTGTGGCTTCTTGAGTATGAGCCACCACAGAAATAACATACAGGGGAATTTTTGTGTCTTTGAACGACTTCCACCTCCTGTTTTATTGGAATTTAAGACTGTTTATTGAGCATTATGGCTTGGGTCTCTTGTACAGTTTCTATAGCTTGACTGCACTCAATTGCTTGAGCCATAGTAAGTGTCGTTCACAGTTCTTTGCCAGCACTTTCAACTGAGTAACATAGAATTTGATGGTCTCTCTATCCTTTTGGTATCTCTAGTGGAAAATGTATCTGGCAAAGATGGGGTTTGTACTTGGTTGAATATAGTTCTCAAACATATCCAGATAAACTTTTGGCTTATTTTGCTCTGTGTCAGTTAAAGTCCAAGTGGAGAATATGTCTTGCTCTTTTTCTACAGCCCAGATCAGTATCTGTTGACTGTATCTGTCAGTCAACAGACAGTCAACGTCAGTATGCATTTGACTGTATCTGTTTTCCCACTTAGTGGACCTGAGAACATGAGCTCAGAAATGTCATCTGAACCTTCCCCATTTGGATTTGAGATTGGGGTTTGACCAATTGATTGTTGGAGCTGGTGTGCTATCCATGTTGAACTCTTAAAACTTCTGCTTCTGACACCATGCAATGAACTTGTGACTTGGCTCATGTCAATTCAATTAGTAGATATTTATATTAGACCCAAGCACCTGAAAACAAAATACAAATAAACAACAACTTCTTAAGTAACAAAACAATCAAATCATTTCACCCACTCAGACTGATGATGCAGTTTTCTTGTATAATTGTCTGTTGCACACTTATTGAGTTGATATGAGTGCCCCCCAGCTAAATTAAAGACATTCAAATAGCCATCAACCATCTAGTAGCCGTCCCCCTCCTCTCCTTTTCTCTCTGCCATCAACTGAATTTAGAAAGTAAATAATACAGAAATCCTTTGAAACAAAAGGATCAATCAGTTTATATGGTGATAGTCCAAAGGAAGACTGAATAAAGCAAAGAGCTCTAGTTAGGAGTTGAATCACAGAAAAGCTAATGGAGAGGCAGGTTTGATAATTTGTAAGGGTGCCATCATTAAAAAAAAACATGCCCGTCCAAGTGATCCCTCCAACCACTCCAATTTCTGGTTTTTATAATAGAGATTTTCCATTTTTGTCTGCCCTCTTTGATAGTTCCATCTGTCAAACAATTTCACAACCAACTTGTTTCAGGGAAGGTCAAGTCTCCAGCACTCTTGATCTGGTTATTATCAGTAACTCTGACCTCTTTAGTAAGAATATAATAACCACACGCAGTGGCAGATTTAAGTATTTGCTACCAGTAGGCTATTTTGATTTTGCCACCCTACTTACCCTTACAAATAAAATCTGTTTTTACAATCATTAAAAACAAATTTTTATTAATGAAATAGTAACATTAAAGTTTCTGAAATATCTTTGTTGAGTTAATAATTGATAAGTATAAGTAATAAATAATAATACCTTCTGTCTGTTATTAACATGATTGTCAATTACAAAATCCTTGTGAAGGTGAAGGTTTAGTTTTACTAATTATTTTTGCTAGTCAATACTCATTGATTTTTGTAAATTATATGAGTATGTTAATTGTTATAGAAGAACAATCAATATAAACAATATAATTTAATATTCGATATCAGTTTATTCTTTTATTTAATATAATCTGTATACAAATCAAATTATACTGACAATGCTCTTTTATGCACTTTTTTATTTGCAAAATCTTCACTTATAACTTCAAATAACAGTCTATTCATTATTTCTGACTCTATAGACAAAAGTTATAGGGGATTCAGCTTTTCTTGACATAAGGTTGATCACAGGTAATTTCCCACCCATTTCAAACAGGAAAAACTTCTTTTGCCAGAATGATTTGTTGCTGGTGTACAAAGGGCTGTGCAAACTGCTATGTGCAAATTTGGATAAGTATTATGCAAGCCTTGTTGTTGTAGAAATAAAGATATACTTCTTAAAGACCCATAGTCTGGTTTTGTTAAGATGGTTTTTGGAAGTTATATGGCATTGAAGATGTAAACACTCTTGAACAAAATTATTCTCTAAGTCATTTGGATTAATTTTTTCTTAGAATAGGGCCTTTTCCTTAATGATGATTTTCATTTGCTTATTTTGGTTAGAAACATAAATTTTTCATTAAAGCTATTGTAAGCCTCCTGACATTTTTTTTTAATTCCAATACAAGTCTATCAATGAGGATGAGAAATGTTTTTGCTCTAAAATTACCACTTGCAGTCATTTTTATTTCTTCATTTGGTGTTTCATCATATGTTTTTTTTCTTTTTGGCTGTCTTTTACCCATATCTTTTGAATACTCTTCCAACACACTTAATTCCATTGCATTTTGTTCAAAATACTCAAAATTTCCTAGCTGAGATACAAAAACTTGCAAAGAGATTTGTAAATATTAGCAACTGTGATCAAGTCTATTATTGAAGTTTGAATTTCTTTACTCACTTTGTTAATCCTCTCTAATAATACATTCCACATTACAACCATAATCTCTGTCTCAAGTTTTTCTAGGTTCAAAAGTATTCCAGTTGCTTTGTCTTGCATTACAGGCTTTTTCTAAAAATCATCTTTGATTGTTTCTAAAGTCTTAATGACTTCAAACAAAAAATCTCTTAAACTCTTACAAGCGTCTTCTCTAGCTGACCAACAAGTCAAATTTATTCTTTTTAATGCTTTCCCTTTCATAATTTCAGACATTAATTTTTGCCAGCGTTGTGTCAAACTTGCAAAAAAATGTAGATTTCTTGAAGCAACATCAAGATGCAACAAGCTTCTGTGGAAGATTCAGCAGTTGTAGTTGCAACTAAATTCAATGAGTGGCCCAAGCAAGGAACAAAAAAAGCAAATGGTGCTTGTCATTGAGTTTTAACCTGTAAGCCATTGTATATACCAGCCATATTTGCAGCATTATCATATGACAGTCCACAACCATCTTCAATATTTATGCCCAGTCTGTTAAGTTCGGAAATAATGCAGGAAAACATTTCTTCTGCTTTATGTCCTACTGAGGGCAAAAACTTTACCAATCTTTCACATGGTTCACCTGTTTCCAAAATGTATCTAACAACAAAAGTAAGTTGGTCCACATGTGCTATGTCTGGTGTAGAATTGACAATTAAAGAAAAATATTTCATTTTTTGTATCTTGTCTCTAATTTGCTTTAAGACTTTATGACTCATCAAAAGAATAAACTCATTGCAAATGGTTTTAGACAAGTAACTCATTTAATATGACTGTCTAAAAAAGGGTCGAATTCAGCAAACTGTTCCAAAATCCTATAATAATTTTTTGTGGATCGCCAAACTTTTCATTTTTTCCCCTGAAAGCAAGGCCTCTTGAACATAGTTGTTTCACCATGGCAACAACTCTCTTCAGAAAGTTTTGCCAATATTTAATTTCTTCATCAATCTGGACATGCAGCAAATTATCAAGTCGGCCATCTATGTTAGATCTTAGTTTCAAACTAAGAATACTAGATTTATGGTGTGCTGAGATTTCATGTTGAGATACTCAGTGTTCTGCATTTTTCTAGTCAGTGAACCCTTTGTTCTCAAATTGAGTTTTATTTTCTGAATGCCAAACAAGGCCCACAAAAAAACAGATTTGTTAGTTTCAGAATAAACCAATTTTGGTCATTAACTTCATTGTTTTTCATTTTTTTTTCGAAAATACTCATTGGCAAGAAATGATGCTGATCAGCATATATTTTTTCACTTTTCAAAAAGTCACAAGACTTGTTTTGATCAAAGCCTTTCCTAACAATAATCTCCCTTATAGAATCATTGATTTCCCATAAGGCTGGATCTTTGTTGAGATTAATAACACTTTCTACCTTCAATTCTAATGTAAGATTTGGAGATACATCTTTACTTTTGAAATTAGTTGATGATTCCACCACTTCTTCAAAGAGAATAGTTCTTCTTCTTCTTCTAATTCAGAGCAGGCCGGCTATTCAGTTGGTACTATTTAGCCCTCTTCTTTTTGCTTCATTCTGTGGGCTACAGAGCTACTGTCTTGGTTGTCTCTTATTTATTAGACATTCTCAGATATCTTTCAGTAGATCTTTTGACTGAAGGAGTTCAAATATAAGATGATAGATATTGATTTCTGTGCTCTGTGTGCAGGTATAGTTGGCTAGGCTCTTGGCTGATAGTGAGATTTTGTGGTGTTTGAGGCATTTTAACAGTTTACAAAGCAAGTTATGTTTTGCAGACGTCAGCATATTACATTCAAATAGGCAATGGTCAATTGTTTCATTATTCATATTACAATGCTGCAAAGAGGGGACAGGGGAATTGAACCACTTGAATTAGAAAGCTTATATGAGAATGCAAGGAAATTTAGTCCATTTGTTCCAGAACGAATTCTATGATAAATTTTAGAAAGATACTTATTGGGAAAGGGGGAAAGGATAGGATTTATCTTATTAAAATTAATATCTGATAGCCTCAATCGGTAAATATCTCTAATTGGGATTGGTCTCCCACTTGGCTGGTCAATATTTATAACATTTTTTGCTGTTTCATCAACCTGATGATTACCACTTATGCCAGAGTGGCTAGGAATGTACTGAAAATAAGTTTTTATGCCACTTGAAGCAAGATTATCAATAATACTGAGACAATAATAAGTGTGAATGTCCAACTTATATTGAGGAGCTGAGGCCAGCAACTCAAGGCTTGATAGGGAGTCGGAATATATGATAATATTATTTGAATTTGCAATCAAAGGTTGGTTTTCCTTAAGGTGTTATAATGCCATGATTATGGCATTTAACTCAGCAGACATTATAGATAAATTATTATATGATCTCTCGCCCATTGCAATTTTTAGGTGAGGAAGGAAAACACCACTTGCAACCTTCTCAATTATTTTTGACCCATCAACAAATATTTGGAAGTGATTTTTATAGGTAATTGTATTAAGTTCTGTAAATTTATTCTGGACAAAAGCAATGGGGGTTAAATCTTTATTCCACTTTGAGAACTCATTATTTATTATGGGACTTGACCAATTCCATGGGGGGGGGGGATGGGGGCAAAGTATGTGCAATAGACTGTGCTGGTATGGGGAACTTGTTCTGAATATTGGCATACTCATCTGCAATGCCTCTATACATGGCTGGATTTCTTAACCAATTATGTAATGTGTGTGAGCTATTTGATTCAATTTTTGTAAGATGTGTTATCAAGAGAAACTTACGTCTCTCCCTTATTGTTGTTAATCCACTCTCTATAAGCAGAAACTTGGTGCTTGTGGGTTTCCTAAGACCAAATATGAGACGTATTATATCATTTTGTGTTGTTTCAATTTTTTGCATCTGGGTCTTTGCACATGCACCATAGACGGTGAGCCCATAGTCAATATGGGGTCTTATATGTGATTTATAAAACTGGAGTAAGGTTTTCTCCTTACATCCCCAAGGTGTGGAAAGAAGTCTTTTTAGTATATTTGTTTTTCTATAGCATTTTTTTATTGTGTTTGAAATGTGGAGGTGGAAATGAAGTTTTTGGTCAAGCATGAGACCTAGGTAATTAATATGATTATCTTCTGGAATAGTTGTTTTATTTAGAGTTAGTTTTGCATTAACTTGGTTGCGCTTCCGGTGAAATTGGATTATTTTTGACTTGGTGGGTGCATTGGGTAAATCTGGATGTTGAGAGAATTTTTCAAACTGCAAAAGTGACTTTTGCAGATTTGACTGTGCTATCTGAAAGGTGTTGCCAGATGACCATAGCACCAGATCATCAGCATATTGTAGATTCGTGTGGGGAGGTTCATGTCCCAGAGATATAGGGCAAATAGGAGGCAACTGAGGACTGCTCCCTGAGGTAGGCCTTTGGTTATTGTCTTTTGGGGTGAAGAGGCTGAACCAACACAAACGATGAAATTTCGGACTTCTATGAAGGATTTAATAAAAGATACTAGCTTAGGGGGTACTCCAAGGTTTGCAAGTCTGTTTAAAAGGATTTGGTGGTTCACATTGTCATATGCCCCTTCAAAATCTAGGAAAGCTGCCACTAGGACATTATTTTTTGTGAAAGATTCATTTATTGCATTTGTTAGCAAAATGAAAGCATCTGTTGTGGAGTGGTGTTTCCTGAATCCAGTTTGAGTGTGAGGGATCATATTATTTTTTTCAACAAACCAGAGGAGTCTGTGATAGATTATTTTCACCATTATTTTCCCCATCACAGGAGTAATCATTATGGGCCTATAAGACTCAGGGTTATCTTTGGGTTTATTTTTCTTTAGGATTGGTAGGAGGGAGGAACATTTCCATATATTGGGGAACCTAGAAAATGCCCAAGCGTGATTATAACAATTTAGCAGTTCTTGTTTGTATGAAGTTGTGAGATTCTTTATCCATGTAGGGTGTATATTGTCATAGCTGCCGCTTGTTTTGGTCCTAATATGATGTATTACATTATTCAATTCCTGGATTGAAAATGGATTAGTTATGTACTCGGATCCTGGGCGTGGTTGGTAACTTGGGTTCATAGGAATTGTGGACATTTTGCTTCGATTATTTGATGTTAGCTTATTAACAAAAAGAGTTGCAAATAGGTTAGCTTTTTCATTATCATTGTCATAATGGGTATTATTATGTATAAGCTCATACAGGAGTGGGTTGGGGGAAGTCTTTTTCCCACAGATGTGGCTTATGACTTTATGTATAATTGGCTCATGTGTTTCTCTGGAGAGATTATTTGCAAAATTATTCCGGTAGTTATATTTGGCATTTATTATAGTCCTTTTTAGATTAGATTCTGCTTGTAATTTTTTTTAAACATGTAGTAGGTGATGGTTTTTTTATGAATTCTGTCCTACCTGCCTTTTTTATCCTCCATTTATTTAGGCACTCATTTGTCCACTATGCTTTAGGAATTTGTTTAGGGAATGTTTTCTTAGGTGTTGTCCTGGGGATAGCATGATTAGCTGTATTTATTAGTAAAGATGTCAAGGCTTCAACATGCGTGTCAACTGTTGTGTTAGAAATGCAATAACTTTGGGTGAAACTTGTAATTTCATCTTTTAGCTTATTTTGGAACATAGACCAATTTGCTTTAGTGTTGATATATTTGGAGGTGTGTAATAGAGTTTCAGCAGGTTCATTTAGGGAGCAAACTATAGCAATGTGGTCAGTACATAGACTATAAATTTTATTTATATAAATTTTGTTCAAAAAATTTAATGACACAATTTGTAGCTCAATTGTGGAGAATCTGCCACTTTTGGGGTTGAAATATGTATTCAGGTTTGGAGGGGTAGCAACAGCTAATTCATTATTATTTGAAGTCATATGCTCAATGAATTTACCAGCTTTATTTGCTGGTTTATTCCCCCACAAAAGGCTGCGGGCATTGAAATCTCCATAAATAATGATATTTTTTAACATATTAGAATTATTTATATAATTAAAGAAATCTTTGGCATCTGTAGTTTGGCCATTAGGGTTATAAAAGCTTATTGTGTAGGTTTTTAAATTATTCAGCCAAACACTGATACCAATTACATCAACATCATTTGCAAAATCTGGAAAATTGATGCCACAAAATTTTATATTATTTTTAACTAATAAAGCTACCCCACCTCCTTCTCTCTCTAAAGATCTATCCTTTCTGAGGATAGTATATCCCAGAGACTTAATTTTTTGATTTTGGGTTAAATGAGTTTCCTGGAGGCAAGCAATATTAATGGAATTATTATTCATAAAAGATATTAGTTCATTTAGCTTATTTTCTGTGAGTGATCTTACATTCCATGGGAGTATTGATATATGTTGTGTTGTTGATTTATTCTTCACATGACTGTGTATCAATGTTCAGCTTTGTTAAAAGTAAAGCAAGATCTTTTTTTGCTTGAATGAGCATATCATCAGGGATGTAGATTTTTGCCAATTTTGCAATGATTTTTGATTTTTCTAGTTGATTTATGTTTGTTGCAGGAATTTCATTACTGTTTGGAATGATTTTGTATATATTTGGGGATTGCATTTTGGGTTGTGCATCCTGTTTGTTAGTTAGGGGATTGATTCCTGGTAGTTTTTCTGGTTTGTTTCTTCTTGGGAGAGGGGGGGGCAGGCTGACCTCATCGCACCGGACAAGGAGGCTTGCTGGCTTGGTGATTCCGTCTGATAGGGATTGGAGCTAGGGGGCAGCGCAGATGGGGGTGGAGCGGGGGGGCGGGATGCCGCGGGGGCACGGGACTGGGGGGGGGTGGTTGATTTCATTACAGGCTTGATTTGCTATTGTTGGGTAGCATTTGCTTCCATTGCTGTAAAGGGGTATGGGATGGCCTTTTCTGTTGATATTTGGAGTGTTAGAGCTCTTTTCTTGTACGCAGGGCATAATGATTTATTTGTAGATTCATGTGGGCCTTTGCAATTGATGAATGTAGGCTGAGTGTTGTTGCAAGTTGTCAGCTCTTTAGGATGGAAAGCTTTACAATTACTACAATCTCGGAGAATTTCATTGCATTTGTTTGTTGTGTGTCCCAGTTTGTGACACTTCTGAAACTGGATAGGCTTAGGTTTGTATTCCTTGTGTGGTTTGATTTTCCCAAATAGGAATAATTTTTCTGGGATATTAATTTTTCCTTCAGTGTGAGTAAGAAGGATATACTAGTGTTTAGGCCATTAGAGTTAGGTTTGCCAAGTTGGGTAACATCCTCAACTGGGATTGTGTTTCCAGTCCTATCTGAGAGGCCTTCTTTTAACTCCTGAGTGGATATCTCTGGGGGAACATTATAAACTACTGTTTTTGTTGGTGATTGTTTTGGGTTCCAATTAGATGCAATAATTGGGGTATTCAGAAGGGATTTTAGGTTAATTATTGTATCTGCTGATTTCTGATCTTCTACAGCTATTAGCTGAGATCCATCACGGTTAATATTAAGAGAGAACATTGATTTTAGCAATTTAAAAATTGCAACTCTTATTGCAGTGATCAATTTTATTTCAAAGGGGGTAGTGGGAGTAATTTTAAGGTAAATTCCTAAGTTTTTGGAGGGAGGATCTTGGGCAGGGATAGGGGAAATGCTTTAGATTGGAGAGATTTTTTTCCTTTTCTTAGAGCTTCTAGAGAGGACCTCTTGAAACCCATTATCATCATTTATGGTTACATTAGCCCATACACTTATCATTGTCCTATTCTTTGAATTGGAGCTGTCATTTGAACTTTGAGATAGTGTGCTTGACCAGCCAAGATGGGTATCTTTCAATATGGCACTTTCACTGGAATTTGATTTGGGATCTGGTGGGACTTTTTTTTGGAGGACTTCTAAACATTGCCTATTGGAAAAAGCATTAAACAAAAAAAAAAAAAAAAAAAACAAAACTTAAACAAGAAGGGAAAATAGAATGATATCAAAACGTCTGCACTATACTATGGGGAGGAGAAACACCACAGTATAGCCCTGAGGATGAGTTGAGCAGGATTGGTTTGGTACAACTGCTGATTAGAAGCGATAATAATTCACAAGAAAATATATTTTAATTTTCTTATAAAGTTGCTGTTGTTGTTGTCAAACAACAATGTTGTCACTTTGAGAATTCATTATTTATTATGGGACTTGACCAATTCCATGGGGGGGATTGGGGGAAAGTAGGTGCAATAGACTTTGCTGGTACGGGGAACTTCTTCTGAATGTTGGCATACTCATCTGCAATGCCTCTATACATGGCTGGATTTCTTAACCAATTATGTAGGGTGTGTGAGCTATTTGATTCAATTTTTGTGAGATGTTTTGTCAAGAGAAAACTACGTCTCTCCCTTATTGTTGTTAATCCACTCTCCATAAGCAGAAACTTGGTGCTTGTGTTGTTTAAATTTTTTGCATCTGGGTCTTTGCACATGCACCATATACAATGAGCCCATAGTCAATATGGGGTCTTATATGTGATTTATAAAACTGGAGTAAAGTTTTCTCCTTACAACCCCAGGGTGTGGAAAGAAGTCTTTTTAGTATAGTTATTTTTCTATAGCATTTTTTTATTGTGTTTGAAATGTGGAGGTGGAAATTAAGTTTTTGATCAAGCATGAGACCTAGTAATTAATATGATTATCTTCTGGAATAGTTGTTTTATTTAGAGTTAGTTTTGCATTAACATGGTTTTGCTTCCG
This sequence comes from Artemia sp. Qi Xiang Cuo, assembly GCF_049724085.1. Taxonomy (NCBI): domain Eukaryota; kingdom Metazoa; phylum Arthropoda; class Branchiopoda; order Anostraca; family Artemiidae; genus Artemia; species Artemia sp. Qi Xiang Cuo. The sequence goes on from NC_142802.1 coordinate 39,100,789, forward strand.
GTGAAATTGGATTATTTTTCAAATTATAAAAGTGACTTTTGCAGATTTGACTGTGCTATCTCAAAGGTGTTGCCAGATGACCTTAGCACCAGATGGCCAGCATATTGTAGATTCGTGTGGGGTAGGTTCATGTCCCAGGGATATAGGGCAAACAGGAGGCAACTGAGGACTGCTCCCTGAGGCCTTTGGTGGTTGTCTTTTGGGGTGAAGAGGCTGAACCAACACAAACAATGAAACCTCGCACTTCTATGAAGGATTTTATAAAAGATACTAGCTTGGGGGGTAGTCCAAGGTTTGCAAGTTTATTTAAAAGGATTTGGTGGTTCACATTGTCATATGCCCCTTCAAAATCTAGGAAAGCTGCAACTAGGACATTATTTTTTGAGAATGATTCATTTATTGCATTTGTTAGCAAAATGAAAGCATCTGTTGACGAGTGGTGTTTCCTGAATCCAGTTTGAGTGTGAGGGATCATATTATTTTTTTCAACAAACCAGAGGAGTTTGTGACAGATAATTTTCTACATTATTTTCCCCTTCACAGGAGTAATCATTATGGGCCTATAGGACTCAGGGTTCTCTTTGGGTTTATTTTTCTTTAGGATTGGTAGGAGGGACGAACATTTCCATATATTGGGGAGCATAGAAGATGCCCAAGCGTGATTATAACAATTTAGTAGTTCTTGTTTGTATTAAATAAAAAAAACAAGTTTTTTAAAATGAAAGTAAGGAGCGACATTAAAACTTAAAACGAACAGAAATTATTCCGTATATGAAAGGGGCTGTCCCCTCCTCAACGCCTCGCTCTTTACGCTTAAGTTTTTTATTGTTTTAAAAAATAAAGTTATGAGAAAGAGTCAAACTTTGGCGTAAAGAGTGGGGCGTTGAGGAGGGGACATCCTCTTTACTATACGGAATAATTTCTGTTCGTTTTAAGTTTTAATTTCGCTCCTTACTTTCAGTTAAACAAACTTTTTTTTTATTTAATATCTGATCGTTTTTTAGTTAATGCAGCTTTTATTTTGGCTCGCCGTCATTGAATAAGTAAACAAAATTTGCATAAAAATTTTACTTTTCTTTTGCTAAATGGCTGTCTCTAAATTTGGTTCTGACGTAATTTACAAATTAACTTACGTAACGAACTTCTATAGTCGTATATTTTTCTTCAGGAAAAAAATACAAAGTTGCAGATTTTCTGATACGCTGAATCTGACAGTGATTTTCATTAAATTTTTTTCACTTTTAGGGGATGTTTCCCCCCTCTTTAAAAAATCAGGTAAGTTTTCTCAGGCTCGTAGCCTTTGATGAGTAATACTAAACTTAACAAAATTTATATATTTATAATCAGCATTATAATCATCTTCTTTTGATACATTTATTGACATCAAAGTTCCGTTTTTAAAAGTTTCGCTTACTATTGAGCCGTATCGCTTGTTTTTTTTATTTTTTTTTTATTACGTTTATGTTATTACGTATATGATGGGGTTCTCCCCTTAGTCAATACCACGCTCTTTACGTTAAAAGGTAAAAAAATTTAATTCACACACCCCTGAATCACAAAGGCCGTTTAATTAGAATAGATAGCTTTTTTGAAAGCACTAAAAAAAACAGTTGCGTAAAGAGCGAGGTATTGACTTGGGGGAGAAACCCCTCATATACGTAATAATTTCTGTTCATTTTAAGTTCTAATGTTGCTTCTTACTTTCAGTTGAAAAAACTTGTTTTTTTTAAATTTAATTTCTGATCGTTTTTTAAATAATGCTTGGAAATCCGGTGCCCCCTTCATAGAAATGTTCCTTACCCCAAAGAAACATCCTCCACGGAAACATTATTCCGATTAACCCCCTCCTCAAGCCCCCCTCCCCCCCCACCAAAAAAAATTCTTCCTGAAAATGTCTGTATACTTCCCAATAACCAATACAATATGCAAGCAATGGGCAAATTTGCAGCCCTTCCCCTGGGAACTGTGGGGGATTAAGTCATCGTAAAATACATATTTATTAGATGTTCGACTATGATAAACAAAATGGCTATCTCAAAATTTTCATTGGGTGACTTTGAGAAAAAAATGAGCGTGGGAGCGGGCCTAGTTGCCCTCCATTTTTGTTGGTCACTTAAAAAGGGCACTAGAACTTTTAATTTATGTTCCAATGAGCCCTCTTACGATATTATAGGACCACTGGGTCGATACAACTAACCCTGGGAAAAAAAAAAACAACAAACAAATAAACACGCACCCGTGATCTTTCTTCTGGCAAAAAATGCAAAATTCCACATTTTTGTAGATAGGAGCTTGAAACCTCTACAGTAGGGTTCTCTGATACGCTGAATGTGATGGTGTGAATTTCATCAAGGTTCTATAATTTTTAGGGGGTCTTTCCCCCTTTTTTCAAAAATCAGCCAAATTTTCTCAGGCGCGTAACTTTTGATGGGTAAGATTAAACTTGATGAAATTTATATATTTGAAATTAAAATTAAAGTCTGATTCTTTTGATGTATCTATTGGTACCAAAATTCCGGTTTTTAGAGTTTCGGTTACCATTGAGCCGGGTCGCTCCTTACTTACAGTTCGTTACCACGAACTGTTTGATGAAGGGGTGAGATTCTTTATCCATGTAGGGTGTATATTGTCATAGCTGCCGCTAGTTTTGGTCCTAATATGATGTATTGCATTATTCATTTCCTGGATTGAAAATGGACTAGTTATATACTCGGATCCTGGGCATGGTTGGTAAGTTGGGTTCATAGGAATTGGGGACATTTTGCTTTGAATATTTGATGTTAGCTTATTAACAAAAAGAGTTGCAAATAGCTTAGCTTTTTCATTATCATTGTCATAATGGGTATTATTATGTATAAGCTCATACAGGAGTGGGTTGGGGGAAGTCTTTTTCCTACAGATGTGGCTTATGACTTTATGAATAATTGGCTCATGTGTTTCTCTGGAGAGATTATTTGCAAAATTATTCCAGTATTTATATTTAGCATCTATTATAGTCCTTTTTAGATTAGATTCTGCTTGTAATTTTTTTAAATATATAGTAGGTGATGGTTTTTTTTATGAATTCTGTCTTAGCTGCCTTTTTTATTCTCCATTTATTTTGGCACTCATTTGTCCACCATCCTTTAGGAATGTGTTTAGGGTAGGTTTTCTTAGTTGTTGTCCTGGGGATAGCATGATTAGCTGTATTTATTAGTAAAGATGTCAATACTTCAGCATGTGTGTCAACTGTTGTGTTTGAAATGTATGAATTTTGGGTGAAACTTGTGATTTCATCATTTAGCTTATTTTGGAACATAGACCAATTTGCTTTAGTGTTGATATATTTGGAGGTATGTGGTAGAATTTCAGCAGGTTCATTTAGGGAGCACACTATAGCAAAGTGGTCAGTACATAGACTATCAATTTTATTTATATAAATTTTATTCATAATATTTAATGACACAATTTCTAGGTCAATTGTGGAAAATCTGCCACTTTTGGGGTTGAAATAAGTATTAAGGTTTGGAGGGGTAGCAACAGCTAGTTCATTATTATTTGAAGTCATATACTTAATCAATTTACCAGCTTTATTTGCTGGTTTATTCCCCCACAAAATGCTGTGGGCATTAAAATCTCCACAAATAATGATATTTTTTAACATATTAGAATTATTTATATAATTAAAGAAATCCATGGCATCTGTAGTTTGGCCATTAGGGTTATAAAAGCTTATTATGTAGGTTTTTATATTACTCAGCCAAACACTGATACCAATTGCATCAACATCATTAGCAAAATCTGGAAAATTGATGCCACAGAATTTTATATTATTTTTAACTAATAGAGCTACACCACCTCCTTTTCTCTCTGATGATCTATCCTTTCCCAGGATAGTATATCCCAGAGACTTAATTTGTTGATTTTGGGTTAATTGAGTTTCCTGGAGGCAAGCAATATTAATGGAATTCTTATTCATAAAAGATATTAGTTCATTTAGCTTATTTTCTGTGAGTGATCTTATGTTCCACTGGAGTAATGATATGTGTTGTGTTGTTGATTTATTTTTCATATGACTGTGTATCAATGTTCAGCTTTGTTAAAAGTAAAGCAAGATCTTTTTTTGCTTGAATGAGCATATCATCTGGGATGTAGATTTTTGCCAATTCTACAATGATTTTTGTCTTCTGTAGTTTATATATGTTCATGGCCTGAACTGCATTACTGTTTAGAATGAATAAGCATATGTTTGGGGATTGCATGTTTGGTTGTGCATCCTGTTTGTCAGTTAAGGAAATAATTCCTGTTAGTGTTTCTGGTTTGTTTCTTCTTGGGAGGGGGGGGGACAGGCTGACCTCATCTCACCGGACAAGGAGGCTTGTTGACTTGGTGATTCCTTCTGATAGGGAGGTGAGCGAGGGGGCTTAGAAGATGGTGTTTTGTACGGGGTACTGGATGCATTGGGGGCGTTTGACTTGGGGGATTTGGTTGGTTTCATTATGGGCTTTATTTGGTATTGTTGGGCAGCATTTGCTTCCATTGCTGCAAAGCGGTATGGGATGGCTGTCTCTATTACTATTTGGAGTGTTAGAGCTCTTTTCTTATATGCAGGGCATAGTGATTTATTTGTAGATTCATGTGGGCGTTTGCAATTGATACATGTAGGTTGAGTGTTGTTGCAAGCTGTCAACTCTTTAGGATGGTATGCTTTACAATTACTACACTCTAGGAGAATTTCATTGCATTTGTTTGTTGTTTGTCCCATTTTGAGACACTTATGACACTGTATAGGCTTAGGTTTGTATTCCTTGTGTGGTTTGATTTGCCCAAATAGGAATAACTTTTCTGGGATACTAATTTTTTCCCTCCAGTGTGAATAAGAAGGATCTACTAGTTTTTAGGCCATTAGAGTTAGGTTTGCTAAGTTGGGTAGCATCTTCAACTGGGATTGTGTTGCCAGCCCTATCTGAGAGCCCTTCTTTTAACTCCTGAATGAATATCTCTGGGGGAACATTATAACTACTATTTTTGTTGCTGATTGTTTTGGGTTCCATTTAGATGCATTAATTGGGGTATTCAGAAGGGATTTTAGGTTAAATATTGTGTCTGCTGATTTCTGATCTTGGACAGCTATTAGCAGAGATCCATCATGGTTAATATTAAGAGAGAATATTGATTTTGTCAATTTAAAAATTGCAACTCATATTGCAGTAATCTTTTTTATTTCAAAGGGGGTAGTAGGAGTAATTTTAAGGTAAATTCCTAAGTTTTTGGAGGGAGGATCTTGGGCATGGAGAGGGGAAATGCATTTGATTGGGAAGATTTTTTACCTTTTTTTTGAAGCTTCTAGAAAGGACCTCTTGAAACCCATTATCATCATTTATGGTGACATTAGCCCCTACTCTTATCATTGTCCTATTCTCAGAATTGGAGCTATCATTTGAACTTTGAGATAGTGAGATAGGGACTTTTTTGGAGGACTTCTAATCATTGCCTATTGGAAAAAGCTTTAAACAAAAACAAAACTAAAACAAGAAGGGATAATAGAATGATTATCAAATCGTCTGCACTATACTATTGGGAGGAGAAACACCACAGTATAGCCCTGAGGATGAATTGAGCAGGATTGGTTCGGTACAACTGCTGATTAAATGCGATAATATTTCACAAAAAAAATTATTTTAAATTTCTTATAAAGTTGCTGCTGTTTTTTGCAGGTGCAGGTGGGCTTTTCAGTAGTGTTCTTCTTCTTCTATTTCACAGCAGGCGGGCTTTTCAGTTGATAATATTTAGCCCTTTTCCTTTTGCTTCACTCTGTGGGCTACAGAGCTACTGGCTTGGTTGTCTCTTATTTATTAGATATTCTCAGATATCTTTCAGTAGATCTTTCGACTCGAGGAGTTCGAATATAAGATGATAGATATCGATTTCTGTGCTCTATGTGCAGGTATAGTCGGCTAGGTTCTTGACTGATAGTGAGATTTTGTGGTGTTTGAAGTACTTTAACAGTTTACAATGCAAGGTATGCTGTGCAGACGTCAGCATATTACATTCAAATAGGCAGTGGTCAATTGTTTCATTATTCATAATACAATACCTGCAAAGAGGGGGACAGGGGAACTGAACCACATGAATTAGGAAACTGATACGAGAATGGAAGAAAATTTAGGCCATTTGTTCCAGAACGAATTCTATGATAAATTTTAGAAAAATTCTTATTGGGAAAGGGGGAAAGAGTAGGATTTTTCTTATTAAAAATATTATCTGATAGTCTCCATCGGTAAATATCTCTAATGGGGATTTGTCTCCCACTTGGCTGGTTAATATTTATAGAATTTTTTTGCTATTTCATCAACCTGATGATTACCACTTGTACCAGAGTGGCTAGGAATATACTGGTGATAAGCTCTTCTTCCACTCGAACCAAGATCATATACAACACTGGGAGTACTATAAGCGTCAATATCTAACGTATACTTGGGAACTGCAAAAAGTAGTTTAAGGCCTAACAGAACGTCAGAATACATTACAACCTGGCTTATCATAACACTGAATTTTAAATTTTCCATAAGGTGTTTTAATGCCATGATTATGGCATTTAAATCTTCAGATATTATGGATACACAATTATATAATCTCTCGCCCATTGCAATGTTCAGGAGACGAAGAAAGGCACCACTTGCTAGCTTCTCATTCATTTTGGACCCATCGACAAAAATTTGAAAATGGTTCTTATAAGTAATTGTATTAAGATCAGCGAATTTCTTCTGAACAAAAGCAATGGGGTTTAAATCTTTAGTCCACTTTGAGAAATCAGTATTTATTATGGGGATTGGCCAATTTCATGGAGGGGATTGGGGAAAAGTAGGTGCAATAGACATTGCGGGTACAGGGAACTTCTTCTGAATATTGTCATACTCATCTGCAATGCCTCTATACATGGCTGGATTTCTTAACCAATTATGTAGGGTGTGTGAGCTATTTGATTAAATTTTTGTAAGATGTTTTATCAAGAGAAAGCTACATCTCTCCCTTATTGTTGTTAATACACTCTCCATAAGCAGAAACTTGGTGCTTGTGGGTTTCCTAAGACCAAATATGAGACGTATTATATCGTTTTGTTTTGTTTCAATTTTTTTGCATCTGGGTCTTTGCACATGTACCATAGACGATGAGCCCATAGTCAATATGGGGTCTTATATATGATTTATAATACTGGAGTAATGTTTTCTCCTTACAGCCCCAGGGTGTGGAAAGAAGTCTTTTTAGTATACTTGTTTTTCTATAACATTTTGTTATTGTGTTTGAAATGGGGAGGTGGAAATTAAGTTTTTGGTCAAGCTTGAGACCTAGGTAATTAGTATGATTATCTTCTGGAATAGTTTTTCCATTTAGAGTTAGTCTTGCATTAACATGATTTCAATTTCGGTGAAATTGGATTAGCCTAGTTTTGACTTGGTAGGTGACATGGGTAAATCTGAATGTTGAGAGAATTTTTCAAATTGGAAAAGTGACTGTAGCAGCTTTGACTATGCAATCTCAAAGGTGTTGCCAGATGACCATAGTACCAGATCATCAGCATATTGTAAATTCGTATGGGGTAGGTTCATGTCCCAGAGATATAGGGCAAAGAGGAAGCAGCTGAGGACTGCTCCCTGAGGAAGGCCTTTGGTTATTGTCTTTTCGGGTGAAGAGGCTGAACCTACACAAACAATGAAACTTCGCAATTCTATGAAAATTTTTATAAAAGATACTAGCTTGGGGGGGGGGGGTAGTCCAAGGTTTGCAAGATTAATTAAAAGGATTTGGTGGTTTACATTGTCATTACCCCTTCAAAATCTAGGAAAGCTGCAACTAGGACATTATTTTTTGAGAATGATTCATTTATTGCATTTGTTAACAATATGAAAGCATCTGTTGAGGAATGGTGTTTCCTAAAGCCAGTTTGAGTGTGAGGGATCATATTATTTTTTTCAACAAACCAGAGGAGTCGGTAATAGATCTTTTTCTCCATTATTTTCCCCATCACAGGAGTAATCATTATGGGCCTATAAGACTCAGGGTTATATCTGGGTTTATTTTTCTTTAGGATTGGTAGGAGGGACGATTATATCCAGATATTGGGGAACATAGATGAAGCCCAAGCATGATTATAACAATTTAAAGTTCCTGTTTATATGAAGGGGTGAGATTCTTTATCCATGTAGGGTGTATTTTGTCATAGCTGCCGCTAGTCTTGGTCCTAATATGATGTATTACATTATTCATTTCCTGGATTGAGAATGGGCGGGTTATATACTCGAATCCTGGACGAGGACGGTAACTTAGGATCACAGGAATTGGCGATATTTTGCTACAATTATTTGATGTTAGCTTATCAACAAAAAGATTGGCAAACAGCTTAGCGTTTTCGTTATCATTGTCATAACGGATATTATTATGTAAAGCTCATACAAGAGTGGATTGGGGGACATCTATTTCCCACAGATGTGGCGTATGACTTTATGTATAATTGGCTCATGTGTTTCTCTGGAGAGATTATTTGCAAAATTATTCCAGTAGTTATATTTAGCATTTATTATGGTCCTTTTTAGATTAGATTCTGCTTTTAATTTTTTTTAAATATGTGGCAGGTGATGGTTTTTTTTAAAGAATGTTCTCCTAACTGCCTTTTTTGTTCTCCATTTATTTTGGCACTCATTTGTCCACCATGCTTTGGGAATATGTTAGGGAAGGTTTTCCTGGGTGTTGTCCTGGGGATAGCATGATTAGCTGTATTTATTAGTAAAGATGCCAAAATTTCAGCATGTGTGTCAGCTGTTGCATTTGAAATGCATGAATTTTGGGTGAAACTTGTAATTTCATCATTTAGCTTATTTTGGAACATAGGCCAATTTGCTTTAGTGTTGATATATTTGGAGGTATGTGATAGGGTTTCAGCAGGTTCGTTTAGGGAGCAAACTATGGCAAAGTGGTTAGTACATAGACTATCAATTTAAAGTATATAAATTTTATTCAAAATATTTAAAGACACAATTTGTAGGTCAATTGTAGAGAAACTGCCTCTTTTGGGGTTGAAATACGTATTCAGGTTTGGAGGGGTATTAACAGCTAATTCATTATTATTTGAAGTCATACGCTCAATGAACTTACCAGCTTTATTTGCTGGTTTATTCCCCCACAAAAGGCTGTGGGCATTAAAGTCCACAAATAATGATATTTTTTAACATATTAGAATTATTTATATAATTAAAGAAATCCATGGCATCTGTAGTTTGGCCATTAGGGTTATAAAAGCTTATTATGTAGGTTTTTATATTATTCAGCCAAACAGTGATACCAATTGCATCAACATCATTAGCAAAATCTGGAAAATTGATGCCACTGAATTTTATATTATTTTTAACTAATAGAGCTACACCACCTCCTTTTCTCTCTGATGATCTATCCTTTCTCAGGATAGTATATCCCAGAGACTTAATTTATTGAGTTTGGGTTAAATGAGTTTTTTTGGAGGCAAGCAATATTAATGGAATTTTTATTCATAAAAGATATTAGTTCATTTAGCTTATTTTCTGTGAGTAATCTTATGTTCCACTGGAGTATTGATATGTGTTGTGTTGTTGATTTATTTTTCATGTGACTGTGTATCAATGTTCAGCTTTGTTAATAGTAAAGCAAGATCTTTTTTTGCTTGAATGAGCATATGATCAGGGATGTAGATTTTTTCCAATTCTGCAATGATTTTTGTTTTCTGTAGTTGATGTATATTCATGGCCTGAACTGCATTACAGTTTAGAATGAATAAGCATATATTTGGGGATTGCATGTTTAGTTGTGCATCCTGTTTGTTAGTTAAGGGATTAATTCCTGGTAGTGTTTCTGGTTTGTTTCTTCTTGGGAGAGGGTGCCAGACCGACCTCATCTCACTAGACAAGGAGGATTGTTGGCTTGGTGATTCATTCTGATAGAGATGTGAGCTAGGGGGCTTAAAGGATGGTGTTTTGTAAGGGGTACTTGATGCATTGAGTGTTTGACTTGGGAGTTTTATTTGATTTCATTATAGGTTTTATTTGGTGTGGTTGGACAGCATTTGCTTCCATAGCTGCAAAAGGGTATGGAATGGCCTTCTCTCTTGCTATTTGGAGTGTTAGTGCTTTTTTCTTATATGCAGGGCATTGTGATTTATTGGTAGATTCATGTGGGCCTTTACAATTGATACATGTAGGCTGAGTATTTTTGCAAGTTGTCAACTCTTTAGGATGAGAGCCCTTACAATTACTACAGGCTAGGAGAATTTCATTGCATTTATTTGTTGTGTGTCCCAGTTTCAGACACTTCTGACACTGGATAGGCTTTGGCTTGTATTCCTTGTGCAGTTTGATTTGCCCAAATAGGAATAACTTTTCTGGGATATTAATTTTTTCCTTCAGTGTAAATAAGAAAGATCTACTTGTTTTTAATCCATTAGAGTTGGGTTTACCCAGTTGAGTGACATCTTCTACAGGGATTGTGTTACCAGCCCTATCTGAGAGCCCTTCTTTTAACTCCTGAATTGGTATTTCTAGGGGAACATTATATACAACTATTTTTGTTGGGGATTGTTTTGGGTTCCATTTAGATGAATTAATTGGGGTGTTCAGAAGAGATTTTAGATTTAATATTATATCTGCTGATTTCTGATCTTGGACAGCTATTAGCAAGGATCCATCATGGTGAATGTTAAGAGAAAACACTGATTTTAACATTTTGAAAATTGTAACCCTTATTGTAGTAATCTTTGTTATTTCAAAGGGGGTATTAGGAGACATTTTGAGGTAAATTCCTAAGTTTTTGGAAGGAGAATCTTGGACTGGGGAGGGGAAGTTCTTTAAAATTGGGTACGTTTTTTTTCTTTTTTTTGGAGCTCCTAGAAAGGACCTCTTGAAACCCATTATCATCAATTGTGACATTAGCTCCAACACTGATCATTGTCCTATTCTCAGAAGGGCATGTAGGGCATGTATGGTTCTTATGAAAGGGATGCTCGTAAAAACTTCATAGAGGGCTCATTTGATTGGAAATTGAAAGTACTAGTTCACTTTTTAAGAGTCAAGAGATTTAAGGGAAACTAGCCCCCCCCCCTATGCCCTTTTTCCCCATACCCCTGCGCTACAGATTTTGAGATAGTCAGTTTTTTTTTTAATTTCAAAAATTAGGTAACAAAAGCTCCGGTGTCAATACAATCCCCCAGGGCCCAGGGGGTAAGTGTTGTCCTTGGGGCGTGCATGGTTTTTATGAAAGGGATGCTCGTATAAACTTCAGAGATGGCTCATTTGATTGGAAGTTGAAAGTTTTAGTTCACGTTTTAAGAGTCAAAAGATATCCGACGGCAACTAGCACCTGCCCTCCCCACACACCCTTTTTTCCCCAAGCCTATCCGATAATTTTTTAAAATAGCCATTTCATTGAAAATAGTTCAAAGGTCAGACAAGAAAAACTCATATTTCGACGCAATCTCCCATGGCCCGGAGGCAGGCGTTGTAGGTAATGCTCTGGGGCATGTATCGTTTTTTTTTTTTGCAAAGGTTGTTTGTAAACTTAGGAGAGGGTTCATTTGATTGGAAACTGAAAGTTCTTGTTCACTTTTTCAGAGTCAAAAGAGATTGGAGGGCAACTAGCCCCCCACCCTCCACGCCCTAGATGCATCAGATAAAAATTTTGAGATAGACATTTTGTTAAAAATAGTTCAAAGTTCAGATAACGAAAACTCCGGTGTCGACACAGCCCCCAGGGCCCGAGGGTAGACGTTGTAAGTTATGCCTTGGGGACATATATGGTTGTTTATGGTAGGGATGCTGGTATAAACTTCATAGAGGGCTCATTTGATTGGAAATTGAAAGTTGTAATTTACTTTTTGAGAGTAAAAAGTGATCGGAGGGCAGATAGCCTCCCCCTACACTCGATTTATTTTCTCCAGACGCACTTCATCTAGAAGGGGTCGTCGTATAAACTTTAAAGGGGGCTCATTTCAAAGGGGGCAAACTTTTTTCCAAAAAATAAGTTTTTCAAATAAAAGCAAAGGCCATTTTAAACTTAAACTCAGCAGATACAAATACCTGTTAAAATTCAAACTCAAAACGCCCAGAAATTATTACTTCTACTACTGCTAGCAACTCACCGTAGCACCAAGCCGCCTGAGGCCAACACAGCTACGCACGCTCCTCCTCCACCCCATCCTATTCAAAGCCTCACTTTTTACACCCTCCCACGAAGTTCCCATTTCCTTTAAATCTTTCTTTGGGACGTCCTCCCACCCCAGACGAGGACGACCTGCTTTCCGTTTAGCCATAGACGATTGGCCGAAAAGAACAATGTTCGGCAATCTGTTATCCTTCATCCGCACAGCGTACCCTAGCCATCTCAACCTTTCTTTCATTATAGCCCTAGAGAGCGGTACTGAACTACATTTTTCGTACATCCTATTGTTTGAAATACGGTCAGTCAGCCGGATACCCAGAACAATCCTTAAGCAATTTCTCTGGAAAACATCTAGCAAATCTTCATCCGCTTTTTGAAGCGCCCATGCTTCAGAACCATATTTGACTACTGTCATCACTGTAGCTTCTAATATTCTAATCTTGGTTTGCAGACTTATCTTCCCATTCTTCCAATTTTTTTTAATTGTGAAAAAACACCCTGAGCCTTGGCTATTCTACTTTTAGCATCTTCACTGCTCCCACTATCATAACTAATAATACTACCAAGGTAAGTGAAGCTGCCCACTTGATCAATCTTTTCATTACCCAACGTCACCTTTTCAACTTCACTTATTCCTAGCCTTAGTGACTTAGTCTTCTTAACATTAATTTTTAAACCTATTCTAGCACCCTGAACTCGCAAAACCTCTAAAAGTCCATTCATTTCGCTCAAACTGTCATCTAGGATGCTTAGATCATCAACATAATTTAAGTCCAGGAGACTTTTTCCTCCCCATTTGATTCCGTGGTCTTCCATTGCCTTTCCTGTGCTCCTTAATACAAAGTACATCAAATAATCCATATAAAGGGAGATAGAACACACCCCTGCTTAACTCCTGATTTAATACAAAACCAGCTGCTAACCTCATTTCCTACCTTAACCGCAGCAGTGTTATTTCACGTACATAACACTAATCACTTTAATGTGTTTGTCTGGTATACCATACAAGGATAAAACCTTTGCTAAAGCTGTTCTATCAACAGAATCGAACGCTTGCTCATAATATTTAAAACTGAGGACCAAAGGTGTTTGACTACTCAGGCACTTCTCAATTATTAACCTAAGAGTGATAATTTGGTTGACGCATCCTCTACCTTTTCTAAAACCTCACTGTTCTTCGCTTAAAACTTTGTCCACGGCATCTCTCAGTCTAAAAAGTATCATATTACTAAGTAATTTGCTACCTACAGAGACCAGACTAATGCCTCGATAATTACCGCACTCACTTTTATCACCTTTTTTATAAAGTGGCTTACTTCCCCTTTTTCAAAAATCATATTCATAATCTTCAGTAACTTATTTCTAACCTCAGAGCCACCATATTTAAGAAACTCATTACTACCCTATCAGCACCTGGAGCCTTATGATTTTTTAATCGTTTTAGTACTGTCGTTAATTCTTCCTCACAAAACAAATCTTCCTTCACATCCAAAGTATCACAAAGTTTTTCATTTTCCTTTATATCTTTTCCTGCAACTCGATCTCGGTATAGCAAATTCTCAAAATGTTCTGCCCACCTGTCTGTAATTCTTTCCTTATCGCTAATTGTAGAACCATTCCTATCTTTAACTGGGCCAAGTCTGGATTGACTCTTCCCTCTCAATTTATTGACATACCAGTATAACATTTTATTATTATGCCGTCTAGCTGCATCTTCCAGATCCTCGGCAATTTTATCCATGGTCTCCACTTCACACCTCCTTAGTTCATATTTTAATGCTTTCTCCACTTTCTTTACATTCCTTTTGTTTTCATATGATCTATCAATCATATACTTATTGTACAAGTCATTTCTCCTTTCTATTAAACATAAAGCTTTTTCACTAATATTCTTGGCTGCAGTCTTAGCTTTCGTCCCAAGACACCATCAACTACTTAATAAATCGTTTTTATAAAATTATTCCCACATTTTTCCACATTATCAAGTTTCAAAACTCTGAAGTATAGTGTTCAGGTGTTTCAAGTTTCTCTCAACTTCTTATCCTGAAGTCTACCAACATCATAACTTCCCGGGAGGTAGTTACCCTTCTGAAATTTGAGCTTTAGATTAACCCTTGACACTACCAGATAGTGATCTTTATTTTCAACATCAATAAACAGCACTCCTATATACCCTAGTATCCTGTAGTGATCCTGCCAGTCTTCGATTTACTATAACATAATCAATAAGGTTTGCTGTCTTACCATCACGTGAATACCATGTTAACTTATGAGCCGTTTTATGATCAAACACAGTGTTGGTTATAACTAGATTGTTATATCAACAAAATTGCAAGAGTCTGTGTCCATTTCTGTATTCTTTTCTTGAAACAAATTCAACCAGGCTAGGACACCATATATCTCTATTTCTACTGACCTGAATGTTAAAATCTCCTAGTAAAAACATCATATTTCTGCCTGGGACCTTGTCTATTTGCTTCTGTAACTGTTAGTATCTCCGTCAGTTGGTTCTGTAGGGGCATATACTACTATAACACTGATACCCTGAACTTTTTAGTCATTAAATGAGCAATTAGTATTTTATTATTAATACTTTCCCAGCCTAAACAAGACATGGCAGCTTCTTTACTCAGCAGGAGCCCTACTCCCTCTCTATGTACCCCATCCTTCCTGCCTGAGTAGCAAATTCTGTATCACCTAATTTCAGGCTTCCTACCCCTGGGATATGATTTTCTGAAACTCCTAATAAGTCTAGTTCGAATCGTCTGAATTCATCAGTCAAAATATTGATACGATGGTCATTTTAAGATCCATCAGATCAAGAATTTATTTCACTCTAATTTTGTTTTTATTTTCAATGCTGTAAGAACTGGAAAAGAAAATATTAGTAATATAATTCGTTTTCAGTGAAGCAGCAGTGACGCAGTAGGCTTTTGGTTTTTATTTACAGTTAAGGAAGGGGGCAGTATCCAAACTCTTATTTGTAGTGAAACTATATTCGTCTTGAACAACTTTAGAAAGAACTAATAAATTAAACTGAATATTTGATGCCTAATGATATTAATTGCTGTAAGCTCATCAGCTCAAAATTTTACTATAATTTTAATGTGTATTTTCAATATTAAGTACAGAACAAAATATTTGTTATAAAACTGGTGTTCAGTAAAGCGCCAATGACGCAGTAGGTTTTAGACTTTTACAGTGAGAGAAAGAGGCAATACCCAAACTCTTGTTTGTAGTGATTTTGCTCGTTTCAAGCTTGATTTGCATATTCAATTTAAGTTTAACTCGTTTTAAGATTTATTCATTCATTTACATTAGTATCTATTGTATGTTTGTTTGCATTGATTGTTTATTTAATTTATGTCCGTTTTAAGTTTCATTTATGCTTCAATAGCAAAATATTTTTTTTCGTTTTAAGATCTATTTGTTTATTTATATTATTACTTGTTTTATGTTTTATCCTATGATTGTTTATTTAATTTCTGTTCGTTTTGGGTTTCATTTATTCTTTAATAGTAATTTCTGGTCGTTTTTATTTTGAATTTTTACAGGTATTTGTATCTGATGAGATTAAATTTAAAATGGCCTTTACTTTTCTTTAAAAGCCTATTTTTAGTAAAGTTTTTTTTTTTTTTTATTAATCAAGGGAAAACTTGAAATCCAAATGATAGAACAGTATTGAAGATAAGGCTGAACTAGGCTGTAGAATAGGATTTTAAGAATTGGCCCTGGAAAAATGTGTTTCAGTTTTTTAAGGATCCCGAGGCTTCTGGAGACTTTGATTTTAATAAGGTCAATATAATTCTTGAAGGAAAGATTCTCATCAAGCAAGATGCCTAGGAATTGAACGCATCGACCCAGAGGTCTATTAAGGGAACCCCTCGATACATGTATTTTATTTAAACCAGAACAAGACCTGGAAGCTCTTGAGAAAATAAGAAAATATGACTTTCCTACATTTAAGGCAAGATAATCAACATCACACCACTGAGCAACTCTTTCAAAAATAGGTGTCATGTTTGAACAGAGATCGGATTCAGTTCTACTGGGTGTGCCAAGAGTGCTGTCATCCGCAAAAGCTATAAGTGTATTGCAGAAGGATGACCTCTTGTCACAATTAGTTACAGATGCAGGTTGACAAAGACGACAGCAAGTTCTAGGTTTTAGGTTTTTAACCGTATTTATAAGGTAATTAACATAAATTTTAAAAAAGTATCAGCTCAATCATAGCTCCTTGTGGAACACCTCACTTTATTTCAGACGGGTTGGAAAAGAGAGGATCATCCGAGATAACTCGACCAGATAAATATGATAGAAACCAAGAATGAGTACTCTCTCGTGTTCCAATACGGGATAGTTTGCAAAGAAGAATCTTGTGTGTTATTGAATCAAATGCTTTTCCTACACCGAGAAAAAAAGCAGCAGGTATCAGACCAGAGTCAAAAGGTGTATGTATATAATTCAAGAAATTTGCACATGCATGCTCAGTTGAGTGCTTTGCTCTAAAACCAAACTAGGAATCATGAAAAAATGTTTAGAATTAAGAGCAGAAACGATGAAACGACCTAAAATCATTTCGAGAAGAAGAAAGACTTGTAGATGAGGCTGTAGTTTTTCCGATATTAGCAAAGTAAGAAGTAAGGGCGTCTTGCACTTTCAGCTCACCCTCTACGATTTTACCATCAATCAAAGAAATAGAAGGGCAGAAGGGGGCCGAGGAAATCGCCTGATAATAGAATTGATTACTTGCCATGTTTTCTTAGTGTATCCACAGCACGCCGAAAATTTACTATAGTAAAATGACGATTTGGCCCTCTGGCAAAGCGATTGTAAACTCTTCTACAAGCCTTAAAAATTTGAAGACGATAATCGTGCGAAGATGGCTTAGAGGACCTGTAAGCCTCCCAAAGATTTTTTTTTCCACCAGCTTTTAAGGAGTCCAGGAGTCATCCAAGGATTCAAAGGGGCTGTCCTCTTCGATCCCAGATTCAACTGGGACGCATAACAAGTATCCAATATAATATTTTCAAAGAGTCATAACAAGAATTAAAAAGAGAATATACATCAGATTCATTTTCAAAAATACCCCACGAATGACCTGCCAACCGCGATCTAAGAAGAGCCAACTCCGATCATTAAATTTTAAAGACGAAAAACCAGCTCACTGGTGCCTGTTAGATAAGGAGTCAGAAAAATCATACATGGAAAAAGCAGGTAAATGGTCTGAGATATCACCCATCAATACAGAATTTTGCCCCAAAATCAGCAATGAAAAAGAATTATCAAGTAAAAAAGCAGTAGTATCAGTTATGCAAGTTGGAATACATGCTGAAGGTAATGTGCCAGAAGCGAGCATATCTGAGAGAAAATCCATGGAAGAAGATGACCCCGGTCGCACAAATTAATATTGAAGTCCTATAATGACAAGTTCACATGAATGTCGATGGATTGCTTCCAAAACCTCATCAAGAATCTGAAGCAACAATCAGAGGTTTAGTTTGGGTTTTAATCTCAATAAACATGGGTTCGAAAATCCCTTCTTCATTTCTTGACAGGTACGGAAACACGGCACGGAACAAAGCACGGAAGATGTTCCGAAACACAAACAGTAGGCCACCTTTAGCAATCCTACTACGGTTCATATACTCCTTCTTATACCCAGGGAGATGTAATATAGATTCAGTTTTGAATCGAGGAAGGTCTCACAAAGACCAATAAAGTTGGGGTGGCCACAACACATTTCGTCATGAAACATTAAACTGATGCAGTGAAAAAATTTTATACTTTCTTCTGTTGTATTGGGATTCCCTTTGCTCAAGAACTTCAGGATATGTATGTCAAGCCAATAAAAAAAAAAAAAAAAAAAAAAAAAAAAAAAAAAAAAAAAAAAATCAGGTTTAATTTCTTCTCTGACAATTTACTGACACTTCTCGGAAATACTCTAAAAGCCCAGCATGGTATTTCACGATATATGATGACAGTTTTTAGGAATGACCTCATAGTCCAGAGAAGCAACTTCTCAAAAGGCGTGTGTGCTATATTTATCTTGGTTCTAGACGTTTACCCCCCGGCGATTCCCCCCCCTCCCACAGAAAATACCCCCCTCCCTCCCGCGGAAAATACCCCCCCCCCCCCATCGTGGAAATCAAGGCTTTCCAAATTTGAGCATCTTATTTGAGTTTTTTTCCGTAGGGGGAACGAATTTTGGTGCTTGTGTATTATGCGCCACTCACTCAAGTTTACGCTGTGTAAAATTCGAGAAAACACCTGTTTTTTCGTTACTTTAGAAATAAATTTGGGCTCTAAATTTGAATATTAGAGGGGGGGGGGGGGTAAAGCATAGCGTGTCTGTATGCAAAATGTGTTTGGTACAATTATTCTCTATATTAGATAGATATATAGAGAAGTTTATTTTAAAGCCAAATATACGGCTATGAACATAGTAAAAATAACGTAAATGAAAGGCACAAATAACATAAACTTTGATCAGCGATCATCATAAAACACTTATATGAAACACTTTATTAACCTAATAATAGTACTTAATACTTGGAAAATCGGTCATTGAAAAAAAATACACTTAACACCGGGAAAAAACACTTAAATCAACCATTACATTTACTTTACGTAAATGTAAACGGCGGTAAACGCCGGCCACCATTTATCTTATGTATGAAGATGCATTTTTTTTTGTAAAAAATTGCATTTTACTTCAATTTCATCTTTTGTGGCGATTGTCTTTCAAATGACCCCTCCCCCAAGCTTCTATGACCACTGATTTGACGCGATCGCCCCTGAAAAAAGAAGAAGCAAAAACAGAAAAGAGGATACATTACTGCTTAGTCAGGTTCTAACGGCAATTTTTCATCACTTGACAGTTTTTTGTTGTTGTTTTTTCAAAATGCCTTTTTAAACTTCCGGTTACAATGGGCAGTGGTTTGCTTTGTAGAAGCCACAACTGTAACCATAATTAGTATAAAATTTTGTAACTGTAGTATAACTATTAACATTACAAAAATCAAGTCGTAGCTGAAAAAAAGAAAATATTTTAGTAGATAGATTGCCGCAAAAAGAATATTAACATTGCCTTTAAGATCCCAGCCAAATATTGTTGTTTGTTTATTTATTTATTTTTTTGTATTAGTAATAAGGTGTTTGTAGGATTAAAAAAAATAAATTAATAATTCTGTTTATAGCAAGTAGCAGCTGTTAGCATTAAGAATATCAACATAAAACAAAAACAGACCCAAAGCAAAATAAAAATCAAAGCAGGCCCCTTGATTAGTACAATACAGTGTTGGTTTGCCATTATGTATACCACCATTTTTACTTGTAGGTCGAACCATGGATAATCTGGAAAAATTATATGAGTACGCTGAAAGTTTATCTGGGATGAAAGAAGTTAATAGTGAATACGAGCAAAAATTCACATTGATACTTGAAGCTGTTTCATCTTCAGTTGCTAAAGAGAAAATGCTTGCATCGCAATTTATCGCTAGGTTTGCTAAACGCTTCCCATCTTTTGATACTAATTCCCTAAACGCTATGTTTGACCTATGTGAAGATCCAGATGTTTCTGTTCGGAAGCAAGTTATAAATGATTTACCCGTAATTTGTCGAGATTTCAAATCGCAAATTGCTGATTTAAGTTATATTCTTGTCCAACTTTTAAAGACAGATGATAAAAACGAAGAAGCAAGTATTCACAAAGCTATGCAAAATATACTAAAAATCGACTCTCATGCAGCCACAACTGGTATGATAACGCTGATTAGAGAAGGAAATCGAGCAACCCGATTGAAGATATTCCGTTTTCTCGCAACAAAATTGAAACAGATGGAATCTGGTACATTAGCTCCAGAAGCTGAAATTAACTTATTAATAGAATGTAAAAAGTTGCTCAAAGAGTTTTCATCAGAAGAGTTTACTATGCTATTAGAAGTGTTGAAATATACAAGGATTGGCAAGTCTGTATCTGGACAGCAAACTTTGGCAGATCTTGCAATTGATTTTAGTGAAGCCGTTGCCTCTAAAGATTCTGACGTAACGGCGTTAGAAGATGCTATAGCCAGCCTGAAGTTTGCCTTGCCTTTTTTCTGTTCTGCTGTTCGATCTAGCAGAATGCTTAAGTTTGTGATTCACAACTTGCTTCCCCGGCTCAAGGATATAAGTGATGCTCACAAGGCAGATCTTCTTAAAACGCTAGCTGTTTTAACAGCACATTGTGGTGAGATTGATGAACCCCAAATGTTGCTAGAATCACTCTATCTTGTTTTCGAAGAAATTGTACCCCCGTTTAATCCTGAAATTGTTGAACAGAATGTAAGCTTTGATTACTCAAGCTGTGAAGCTGTCCTATTTGTGTTACACAAGGTTGGCGGAAAGTATCCAGCTTTTTTCAGTGAACAAGGAAGACTGAGAGAATTCCGACTAAGACTTCAATATTTATCTCGTAATGCTGTTGCATACATCAAGACTTTGAATGATGATATTAAGAAACTGAAGCCTGATGATACACATCTTGACGAGAAATGGCGCGCATTGAAGGTTTTGTCTAACATTCAAGCCATTGTTATAGATTTCATGAAAAGTCCTCCCAGTTTCTCAAAAACTATTCTGTTATCTTTTGAAACTAAGAAAGAGCCTCAGAATGAATTAGTAAAGCGAAAACACGAAATTGTTGAGACGGAGGCAACCAGTGCAAAAAGAGAGAGAGAAGGCAAAGGAAAGGGATTTTATAAGCAACCTTACTCAGTCCCAGGTGGTAAATTCAGTTCACGTCCAGATAGACAGGGATTCCGTGGCCGGTTTAGTGGAAGAGGAAGGTATTGACCGTTGCACCTGTTTCTTTTCATAAACTGATTGAGTAATCTTGTTTCTCTCCTCAGGAATGACTTTTTTTCTAAAGTAAAATTATTTTGTCCTTAATTGTTTTGTCAACACATTTTTTCAAAGCAAGGGGACTGGGACTTATTGTAATGCATATTCTTGATACTATTCAAATTAAGTTATATATATATATATATATATATATATATATATATATATATATATATATATATATATATATATATATATATATATATATATATATATATATATATATATATATATATATATATATATATTCCAACAATATCAGGAATGTGCATTACTATGTGCATTACACACATTGTGGGTGTGGGTGTGTGTGTAAGATCGGTTTGGTTTGTATTAGGTAAGTATTTAGGTATTTTGCTTGTGCAAATGTTTACTTGCCACACAAGGAAGGGGATAATAGCTTCATTATCTTGTAAATTCCAAATATTCAATATTTTATGGATTGCCATTTGAGGTTGAAGCTATTTACTGAATTTCATAAGCAAGTAAGCTTCAAAAGAAAAAAAAGCTAATATATATATTATAACGTGATGCTATAGATCAGTGGTTCTCAACCAATTCTGGGCCATGTCCTACCTATGAACATAAAAAATTTGAATTAGCTTAAGGGACGAAAGGTGTCCACGCACAAAAAGCATACAATTCAACTTGGATAATAGGTGGATTCGGAAATGAACGGGTTGGGAATGACGTACATTTACTAAGGCAGTGTTTTCATGTCTCTCTGTTAAGGGTCGTTACTTCGCTGATTAATTTCCGGGTTACTGATTCTGATTTTTTTTTTTTTCAGAAAATTAAAGGCATAGAGATTACTTAATCAAGTGGCAAGAATCTGTAACATTTTAGCAGGAACGATTACAGATGACTAGTTGTCATCAAGAATGTGTGGTTTGACTAGTAAGAAGGGAGTAAGAATTTGGTTGAAGTTTTCAAATAAAAAAATTGGAGCAAATGTTTCTATGCAAAATGCCTTGTACCTTGACGGAGGAAAATAAAAAGAATTAGTAAGAGGTGATTTTAAATAAACTGGTAATTTTAAGAAATGAGGTTATTTTGACTGAGGAAAATTTCATACGCGGGAAGAATTTTTCTGAGGCGGAACCGTCCGAGGAGGGAATTAGCTTACAAAATAAATACTTGAACAGCTAAAAGAAACTTTCGTTAAAGACCTAACTCGAAACTTGATTTTTCATTGGGTTTGCCCTACTCGTTAAAAAATGAAATATTTTTTCAGAAGCAAGGCCGTATCCAGAGGTGGTTTGGTCCCTCTGAAATTTTTCTCAGACTCGTAAAAACTCAACCAAAATATATATAAACAAATTTTTGATGTTTTTTGTCCCCCCCCCCCAAAAAAAATAACCAGACACTGTCTTGCTTAGAAGTCATGCAATCAATTTTATTTGTCCCTCGATCAGTGGCGTAATTTTGTCAAAATCCTGGGGTGGGGGGGGGGTGGGGGGGAGGGGGAGGCCAAAGTTGGAGCTAATTTTCCCAAATCAAGTGAAAATGGCAGTGAAAACTGAAAAATGATCCATATATTACCATAAAGGCACAGATATACTAAAGAAAACTGACCTGTCTGTCTGGATACTTGAATTATGCAGGCTTATCTTAGTGACAATATGTTTTGCAGAAACTAAATTTCAGATGGGCGGGCCAACTGAGGTCTGGGGGGGAGGGGCAAAATTGGGTCTACAGGGACCAGTTGCCCCTCCTGCCCCATAGTAAATTACGCCCCTGCCTTCGGTCCGTTAAGAAATGGCTCGCAGATTTTGATAATTAGTGGTACTTGTAAGCACCACAATTACTTTTAGAGCCTTGACTAAGTCCTAGGCTGTATCTTCTTCTTCGTGACAGAAGCAATTGTACTCCTTGCAAAATCGCGCATCGTTTTATGCCTGAAGGTAGTGTTGGGCGATATATGATATCGATATTGATATATCGATATATGGGACCAAATATCGAATATCGAAACGTATGATCGAAACCGATATTTTTAGGGGTCTCTAACCCCCTCTATTCCCCGCGGAAAATCCACCACTTGAAAATTCTGCAAATTTTCAGCATACATCTTCGAGATTCTTTGCAGGTTTGAATTCTTTCGTTTATAATTGGTTTTATTTATCCCTATCTTACATCTTACCTTGGCATCTTTTTCGCAAGAATTCATTCCCGGCTCCCGAGTCAGATAGGTGTGAATTATTACCAACTGAGAATGAAAAGTTCGCAAAAAATGATGTTATATATATATATATATATATATATATATATATATATATATATATATATATATATATATATATATATATATATATATATATATATATATATATATATATATATAGTGCTGATACTTTTAAGCCTCACCTTTGGAAAATTGCCGCTGAGTGGGGGATCAAGGAAAAGGTTGTTGCTGTAGTAACTGATAATGGAACAAATGTAGTTCGGACCGTAAAGAATACTGCATCCCAAGTAGGTACAGGATGGACACATGTTTCGTTCTTCGCACATACTCTAAATTTGATGTGGGGGATGCTATTAATAGTACTGCAGAATCGTTGCCTCTCGTCCAAAAGGCTAAAAATATTGTCAGCTTTTTCAGACATAGCGTTGTAGCTACCGACAAGTTGCGCCAGGTTCAAATCTTTATTGACAATGTTTGCACCAAAAAACTAAAGCCTGGTGTGACCACTAGATGGAATTCACTTCTTACTATGTTGTGTACTCTACAAGATTTGAAAGAGTCGGTAACAAGCTCGCTTGCGCTTCTCGGCAAAGTGGACCTCATACTCGCTGATAGTGAGTGGAGTGTTATTTCAAATGTGATTGCGGTGCTTACACCCTTTGAAGGGGCGACTATTGAGTTCTCATATAAAAGCTATCCCCCATCTCAAAAGTCCTGCCTTTGTCTAAGATTTTGAGACACCACCTTGTTCAGGTAGATTTTGGTGGATTCTCAGATGTGGCTGATGAGCTTACGATACGATACGAATGTATTATGTCAAATAACAAGAATTAAATGAGACTCAATATAATTTAAATAATCACTCTTCCTTGTCACTTATTTATTAAAATGAGACACAAAATACTGTCGAAAAGACAATCTGTAGTGGTTGGTAGCCACGGGCTTACAAGGCTTGAGTTTATTCTGGTGTCTTGTATTACACCCTGTTCTTGCCGGTTCAGGGAGCAAATCTCGATGCCTGCTTGACTCCAAAAGTTTCTGTCCAAAGGCCATTGTAATCTGGTGTCGCCTGGCATCAAGTCTATCTAGGCCTAGGATTTTAAGGCTATTATCATAATTCGTGAATTCTGGACCTAATATCACACGGGTAACTCGTTCCTGCACTTTCTCAAGGTCATTTCTTTGCTCTTTACTTAGCCCCGGAGGCCACACAAGACAAGCATACTCTAAAATACTCCGAATGTACAAATTATAAAAATTCAACAGTGAAAAACGACTAAAACCGAATCGCCGAATTGTGACTAGATTACGCAACGCTGTTTTAGCCTTCTTAGTACAATTATTTATATGATCCATCCATGACATTTTTGCGTTAAAAGTCACACCTAAAGTTGTCATATTGTTTACAATTGGCACAATTATATCACTTTGACTAGAAACTTTTTTTTTTAAACGAGACTCTCATAAGTGCTGACTTTTTCCTATTAATTGAAAGCCGTTTTTCTTCACAGTCAGCCTCCAAACGGCGAATTATGCCATCCGTACTAATCATGGATCCTAGCTTATGAAGTATCAGCAATGATAAATCATTAAAAATAATGTATTAAAAAATAAAACAGGTATTAAAAATAAAACATGTCCCGTTTTGGTACCTTGGGGTATTCCACAGAAAACCTCAAGAAAATCCGATTGTACCCCATCAGCACTAACAAACTGTTGCCGTCCTTGTTAAAAACTATAAACTATCCGAATTAAAAAAGGTCTAAAATCTGTCATTGACCCAAGAATATTCGGATGGCATGATTTGTCGAAAGCCTTTTCTAAGTCTGCTTGCAATATTTCTACAAATGCATCTTTATTTTCTAGATGATCTAGAGCCTCTTCCATAATTTTGATGAGATAATGTACTTTGCTAGATTCTTTGATAAACCTATACTGACAGGGATCTAATTGATCACAGAAATCTTCTAGTAACCATTTCTTAAGAAACTGCTCGAAAACTTTAGATACAAAAGGGGTCAAATTTACAGGTCGTAGGTCACTCACCCCTTTTGGATTCGAAACTTTAGGTATTTGTGTTAAAACTGCTCTTTTTAAATTATCCGGAAAGGTATCTCTCAAAGTACAATGGTTTAAAAAGCCAGTCAGAGGCTCAGCTAGAAAGGCTGCGTTTTCTTTATACAGGGTTGCTGGAATTTCTCCAGGGTAAGTTGCCTTATTGGGGCAAAGTCTCTCAAAAACCTTTGCAACTTTGTGAGGGAAAATCACAGGTATTTCAGATGGAGCAGCCAAGGGGGGAACACTGGAAATTGGTGGATTGCTTCTGAAAATAATAGCAAAATACTTATTTATAGTGTTTGAGTTAAGCTTATTCCCAGATTCGTCGTATACGCTTACACTTTGCCTTACAGAGGAGCCGGTGAGAAGCCGTATTCTTTTATAGTAACTGGCTGGTTTTTGGACATGAGCTCGTTCATTTTTGAACCGTATGACTTCTCAGCCAATCTACATTTATAGACCACTTGATTTCTCAGCTTGGAATCTTCACCTATCTTCCCCCTTTTATGGAGCCTTTTGCGTTTGCGTATCAGCCTTTTCAGGCGCGAGTTAACCCAGGGCTTGTCAGCTGAGTTTACTGTGACTGTCTTCTCTGGAAAATACATATCATAAGCTATCCGTATTTCAGTGGAAAATATTTAATAAATGTAGCTGGAATTGCAGTTTTCGTACATACTTTTCCAGTTTTTCGATATAATCCATTAGAGAACAGCTCTTTTCCAGACTTAGCCAGAGGCTGGCTCAAAAAAGTTCTTCCGGTTCCTATTCTCTTTTCTTCACTTGGACATTAGTGTATACGGAAGTGTGTACTTTTACCAAGACTCGGCAACGTCAATAGATCACTATAGAAATCGGAAACATCTGTGAAGATGAGATCAATGACAGACTTTTGAGTTGTCTTTTCACGAACAACTTGCTTCAAGCTTAGCGATCGTTCAATGCAGCTGGGTAGTAGGTCGTTGAAATCACCTATAAGAACGACAGAACTGTTTGGGTGTCTCAATTTAATCTCATCCAAACATGCTTGTAGGTGGGCTATGAGCTCCCAGCTGTAACTCGACCGTGGCGGAAAATAGAGTACTCCAACTATGATCGAGGAAAACTTACGGGGAAGAACTTTTGGTCTCAGTATTACCCACAGCAGCTCGTAGTTGGTAGTCTGAGAGCCTTCATATATCTGATGCGGTATATCGTTTTGAATGTACATACGTACTACTCCTCCATGTGTGACGACAGCGCCTTCCTTGTTTCGCCTAGTCTTGACGAGAAAATTATAGTTACTTATCTGGGCGTTAAACTCATTGGCAGACCACGTCTCTGTTATACAGCAAATATCAATTCTATTGTCATTTACTCTTGTCGAAAGTTCCGTCACTTTATTGCTTATAGACTGGGCATTAACAAGGAGACACGAGGGGAGGTCGTAGGAACTACCTATTTCTTTCTTTTAATCTGCCTGGGGTAGATCGCCGAAAAATGCTGGAAGTTTCCCAAATTATTAGAACTTGTTGGGACAACGGGCGTGGGGGCTGCAGGGAACCCAAGAGATGGCCAGTGGCTCGCCATACTCCATTTGGGAGGGAGAACTGGGCTGGGTTGAACAACTTGGTTGTTACCTGAGAAGAAAAAAGAAGCAGCATTTTGGCTAGGGTACATAAAATACAAAGGGGAAATACCTCTCGTTAGAAACCGGTCTTCTATGATTATTCAATGGGAAACGCCTAGGATGGCTGGTATTTGGAGACCTCGCCGGTTGCTGCTTTGGAGACAGTTCCTGTTTCGTGGTGTGGACAAAATTGCATTTATGTTTGTTAGGGCACTGGCGTAACGAACCATGCTTACACAGGTACGGGTGATCAAACTTGCCATTCTGACTCTTGCACTTATTAGCTGCATAAAACTTGCAAGGATGAACATAAGTACAAGCTTTACCTTTGTTGCATTTTCCATGACCAAAATATTTGCAAATCGTTCTTTTCTGTTTCTTTTCTGTGTGTGGTCGACTAGTAAACTGTGAGCGACTTTGTTTAGAAACGCTTTATTGTTTAGGCTGGTTGGCAACATCCTCTTTCAGCTCATGTACCACAAGATTTAGCAATAGATCTATTTGCTTTTGTTGAAGCTGAATGATTTTGTCTTTTTCGGCCATAGCAAGGTGGAGCTGCATCAACTCTCCTGAGCAAAATCTTGATCTGTAGAGCAGTCGCCTCCGTCGTCTAAAAGCATCGGTTCGAGACTTTTCTTAGCTGCAGGTTCTTTCCGGGTAGATTTAAAAGTTGCCTGCCCTCTCCCATCGTTACCATCGGTTCGTAGCTTGGCAGTCAATAATTTCACTTGTGCTTCAAGGTCTGCCTTTTTCTCGGACGTATCTAGTCCATGTTTTTCGAGAAGAATGCGCAGAATAGGTACCGTAAGTTTTCCGATGCTATTCGGCGATAATACGGCCAAATTTATTTCACCGTTTTATGGCATATTGAACTGTAACAGTCGTGGCAACACTGTGCGGCTTTTTCCTTATACTACGCAATTCCAAAAAAAATACACTAATTGTTCCTTATATCAGACGACTTAATCTAATCCAAATGTTGAACTAATTCGATATTTTTCTGGTGGTTTCCCTGCGAGAGAAGTAAAGGAAGCCTTGAAGGCTGTCTACCTTGTCCCCGCAATTTAAGGGGAAAGCCTAGCGGGTACCACGGCTCTTGCTAACAACTCTCCACCCGTCTTCTGCTTACTTTTCTTTCCTCACCTCAATCGCAGCGTAATTGCCTACAAATATCGTATGTCCAATTTATATTCGTACTGAAGAGCTTCGAAAGGCGTTGCTGAATAAAATGCTTTGTAGGCTTACAAGTCTTGGCCGAGTCACACCCGTTGCCATTGCCACATATCTTGACCCGCGTTTCAAGAAAATATATATTTCACCTGACGATCTTCTACAAGTTGAGAGCAAAATTGTAAACGAGATAGATTTGGCTTTGCTGGCCGCTGAATCTCGATCAGAAGATCGCAGATCAGAAGATCTGCGATGCAGTCATATCAGAATCAAGCTAGTTTGTGGGGTTCACACTGTGATGTCCTTATAGTCAAAGCAGGACATGCTTCGATTGCAGCCGCATATATCATGGCTCTGCAAACTTTCAATAGGGAGCCAACAGTTTCAAGAGAAACTGGTCCACTCAAGTATTGGAAGTTTCGTGCTATGGGGTCCCAAAAACACCTTTGCGAAGTTGCAATGAAATTCATGGCTGTGCCTGCTATCAGTGTCTCTTCTGAAAGAGTGTTTTCCAAGGCTGGTCAGATAATCACTGAACGGTGGAACCGACTCTCAGGGAAAAACACTGATATGCTGATGTATTTGAATAGCCAGTAGTTTATTTTCCTCTTTTCCTTAGCCCGAATAATTCCAAATCTGGATTTTTATTATATTCATTTATGTAATCGAAGTTTATTTTTATTGTTTTATTTTATATTATTTGAATTTCGAAAAAAAAAATTATACAAAATACCTTTTATTTACCATTTGCGTTACTGAACTTCGGCAAATCCATGAGATAGCAAAAAACTTATCTGAAATATCGATATCGATATATCGAATACCGAAAGTGAAAATATCGATATATCAATCAATCAAAATATCGCCCACCACTACATGAAGGGGTTAGAAAATTCATAAAGATGGGGCTTTCCTTTTATCTTTTGGCCCAGACTGACCATCAAAATAAATGAAAATCGTTGTTAATTTTTAAGAAACTCCTACCACGGTTTTAGCATAATCTAGACAGGAAAATTTCAATGACAGTAGTAAGTCATATTGCTATCGGACGGGATATTGCATAATATGACCATAAACTATATTATGGACCTATAACATGACTTACCACGGACAGGTATCTGGTACTACAAAAGGGACATGACTAACCAGACAGGTTTCTGAGGCAACAGCCATTTCCTGGACCAATCAGAGACATCGAATACGGAGGGTACTTAATATACAGTGCAGTTTCAACGGTACATGACTTACTACGGCCATGCATCAACTACCGTGCCGGGGACAAGACTTATCAGACAGGTTTCTATGGGTCAATACCCAAAACTAAAGACCTTGGTATAACGTGTTCAAAAAATTAATAGACTTTCTGTAAAAATCCTGGTTTCAGCTGAAGGGTAAGATAATCGTGTTTTTTCGTATAAATAATGTTTTTACTAAAGATACAGCCAAGCCGAACACTTTTTTGAGTCAAAACTTGTCAAACACTCTAATAAGCTCTAGCTTGAAGGTATCTTGCATCTCGTCCACAATTGATTGCATTATTAGCGGTATCTAATAATGATACAAAGTTGTATCATTTGCGTAAAATAACTCAATTTGGAAAAAGGTATTCCATTGGTATAACTCTGCTCTGAATGATCTTAATTGGTGATTTAATACTAGGGGTGAAACAGAGCTGGAGATATTATTAATTGGATTGTATGAAAGTGCTAAAAGGGTTAAACCTCTTACCAGTTAAGGTAAGTCCGATGGGGGTGGTAACTCTTACGCAACTTAACATAAATTTGGAATAACATCAATGGTATCAATCTATGGAAACAATTACTGCTGACAAGGTGATCATGGGACTTGACTGAGCTTTACTTCTTGACAGTGTTCTGTATAATACACAAGTACCCTTTGAACAGTGTTGCCAATATAAAGTATGGTTTAGTATAGTGATATGCTAAAAAGTTGAAACTAATAGAGTCATAGGCGCCAAGATGACCATATGGCTTGGCCTAGCTTTACTCCTCGACTGTGTTCTGTATAATACACAAGTGTCAATCGAGCAGTGTTGTCAACATAAAAATATGCCTTAGCATTGGAGTATGCTAAACAGTTGAGATTCATATAGATGTAGATGTCAAGAAAAGAATTTTAATAAAGAAATTCAGAACAATCCTTAGAAATCCTTAGAAATCAACTTGTGAGATGATTATGGGTTTGACCCATCAATGACCGCAACCACCAATGACCCTAACCACCAAGGACCTCAACCTCCAAGGGTCTCCTATCCTCAACCTCCAAGGGGCCCCCTCCCTCCAAATTTTTGGGCCCCTTCCCCCATTTTTTATACTTTCAACTTTTTTTTATATGTCTTAGAATGACATAAAACATACTTAAAACATAGAAAATTTACATGTAATATTTTCCAAATTCAAAATGAGAATGATATAGAAATGTTAGTCGCGACTTTTACTATTAGAAAAATAATGATTGTAGTAGCACTTTTTTTTATGGATTTAATTTTTTGGACTTAGAAATTATTCAATTTTTTTTACGTATCTTAAAATTACATGAAATATGCTTGCGGCTGTCCCACTGGTACTCTATGGCAGGTTATCCACACTACCTAGTTTATTGCATAGATTAAATAAGTAATTTTTACGCAGTGGATGTATAAACAGATAAGTCTTACCTTTAAAAAAGTGAAGATGAATTATTTCAAGAAGGTGTGTTCACATGATAGTGTCAGTGTAGCATTGAATTCTGACAAAGAGAAATATTTGAACTATGAAACAAATACAAGTTGTAGCAATATCGGAAACGTATGCGTGCATTATCATGGCAGCAAGGAATTAAATTCCTTTGGAGTACCAAAAAACTTCTACTCTTATAATGTTAGATATGCGATATTGAGCTTTCCGGAGATGATTGCACTCAAAGAGAATGCCAACATAAAAATAATCATCGATGATAGAGGACAATTCCTTGCTACTGCTGCTGGTAACACATTACCTACTGATACATCCTATCGTCAGCTTTCAGGTATTAGAATTCAACAGAAGGTCAAAAGAAGACAGGCGTATTCTACTACTAATATCCTAAACCATATCCTATCTACGTGCCGGAACTGTTTACTGTGTAAAAATAATGTGGTAATAGAGAGTGAAATTGCCGGAAAAATAAAAAGGGCATTGGTAGAAAATATCACTAAGAAATATAAAAATGAATTGATGAAAAACAAAGTGCCAACAAACGTTACTACCATCACTGATCAAACACACAATGAATCTAATAATACCAAAGATGGAACGCATACTTAACCTGTCGGTTACACACCAGTAAAAATTGTGTATGACTTGAAATGGAATAATGATTATTCTGATTTTTCTACTGATTACGAACTAAGAGAAGACAATAGCTACAGTATCAAGAGAGAACATGGTGAACTATTTTATGAAACAGATTCTAAATGTCCAAAGTTGTTCATTGATATTAATAATTTATTTTTTTATTAATATTCTACATGTCATTAGTTCATTAAAAATATATTATGCATTGCATTGTTATGTGTTCATTATTTTTAGAGTATGCTAGCATATCAAACGTTTAGAATGTCTATTTAAACATCGGAGATGTGAGAAAAGGAATTTGCCTACATCATATGTCAGATAGATAGGTTAACTTAGAGAAAATCGAAGTATCAGAATGAATAAATTCTTTATCAACATCTTTTGTCGGATAGGTCAGGATAAAATTGATAAAATCCAAGTATCAGAGCGAATAGATTCTTTATCAATATCCTTTGCCGGATATGTCGGTTAACATTATCAAAACCTAAGTGTCAGAGTGATGAAATTCTGTATCAACATCTATTGTCTGATACATGGGATAACATTGAAAAAAATCTAAGTATCAGATAGAATGAATTTTTTCTATCAATATCTTTGTCAGATACATCGGATAACATTGACTGAATCTATGTATCAAATTGAATAAATTCTTTATCAATATTCTTTGTCGGATACGTTGAATAACATTGTCAAAATCTATGTATTAGAGAGAATAAATTCTTTATCAACTTCCTTACAACGTCTAATACATCAGATAACATTCACAAAATCTAAGTATCAGAGTGAATAAATTCCTTATCATCGTCGTTAGTCTGATAACCTTGATAAATTTGAGAAAATCTCAGCATTAGAGCGAGTAAATTCCGTATCAAGATCTTTCGACAGATACGTTTGATAACACTGACTAAATCTTAGTATCATAGTGAATAAATTCTTTATCAACATCTTTTGTCAGATACGTCAGATAACATTCACGAACTCTAAGTATTAGAGTGAAAAAATTTAATACTGTCGTGCATTGTCAGATATTTATAATAAAATAGAGAAACTCTAAGTAACAGATTGCATAAGCTATGCTTCGAGATATTTTGACAGATGATTTTGATAGCACTGATAAAATCTAAGTATCAGGGCGGGCAAGATATTTCGCAACATTCGCTATCGATTTAATTTGTTGGATTCGTCGTATGACATTGAAAAAATCTTTTTATTAAAATGAATAAATTCTTTATCAACATATTTTGTCGGATAGGTAGAGATGAAATTGATAAAATCTAGACATCAGAGCGAATAGATTCTTTATCAACATCCTTTGCCGGAAATTTCAGTTAACATTATCAAAACCTAAGTGTCAGAGTGATTAAATTCTGTATCAACATCTACTGTCAGATACATGGGATAACATTGACAAAATCTAAGCATCAGAGTGAATAAATTTTTTATATCAGCATGTTTGTCGGATACATCGGATAAAATCGACAAAATCTAAGTATCAGATTGAATAAATTCTTTAACAACATCATTTGTCAGATAACATTATCAAAATCTAAGCATCAAAGGGATTGAATTCTTTATCAACTTCTTTTACCTGTTACATCAGATAACATTCAGAAAATCTAATTATCAGACTGAATAAATTCTTTATCGTCGTCTTTTGTCAGATATGCTTGAGAAAATTGAGAAAATCTAAGTATCGGAGTGCATAAATTTTTTCTATCAACATCTTTGTCAGATATATCGGATAAAATTGACTAAATCTAAGTATCAGATTGAATAAATTCTTTATCAACATATATTTTCAGATACATGGGATAACATTGACAAAATCTAAGTATCAGAGTGAATAAATTATTTCTATCAGCAAATTTGTCGGATACATCGGATAAAATTGAGAAAATCTAAGTATCAGAGTGAATAAATTCTGTATCAACATTTTTTGTCGGATACTTCGGATAACATTATCAGAATCTAAGCATCAGAGTGAATGAATTCTTTTTCATCGTCTTTTGTCAGATGTGCTTGATAAAATTCAGAAAATCTAAGCATCAGAGTGAATAAATTCTTTATCAATATCATTTGACAGATACGTTTGATAGTATCAGAAGGAATAAATTCTTTATCATTGTCTTTTGACAGATACGTTTGATAACACATACCAAATCTAAGTATCATAGTGAATAAATTCCTTATCAACTTCTTCGTCAGATACATCAGATAACATTCACAAAATCTAAGTATCGGAGTGAATAAAATCCTTACCATCGTCCTTTGTCAGATTTGATTGATAAAATTGAGAAAATCTAAGTATCAGAGTGAATAAATTATTTATCATCGTCCTTTGCCAAATATGATTGGTAAAATTGAGAAAATCTAAGTATCAGAGAGAATAAATTCTTTATCAATGTCTTTTGACAGATACTTTTGATAACACTGACAAAATTTAAATATCAAAATGAACAAACTCTTTATTAAAATTCTTTATCGATATCATTTATCGGATACGTCGGATAACATTGACAAAATCTATGTATTAGAATGAGTATAGTCTGTATCAACATCATTTGTCGAATATATCAGAAAAAATTAAGAAGATCTAGGTAACAGCGTGAACAAAATCTTTATCAACATTCTTTGCTGGATACGTCGGTTAATATTATCAAAATCTAAGTATCAGAGTGATTAAGTTCTATATCAATATCTATTCTCGGATACATAGGATAACATCAACAAAATATGAGTATTAGAGTGAATAAATGTTTTTATCAACATTTCTGTGAATTACATGGAATGAAATTGACAAAATCTAAGTATCAGATTTAATAAATTCCTTATCAACATCTTTTGTCGGATATGTCAGATAACATTGCGAAGATCTAAGTATCAAAGTGAATAAATTGTTTTATCAACTTCCTTTGTCGGTTACATCAGATAACTTTCACAAAATCTAAGTATAAATTCTTTATCAGCATCATTTACTGGATATATCGGTTAACATTATCAAAATCTAAGTGTCAGAATGATTAAATTTTATTTAAACCTTTTTTCTCAGATACATAGGATAACATCGACAAAATATAACTATTAGAATGAATAAATGTTTTCTATCAACATATGTGTCAATTACATCGGATAAAATTAACAAAATCGACCTATCGGATTGAATAAATCCTTTATAAGCACCTTTTGTCGGATACGTCGAATAACATTGTCATAATCTAAGTACCAGAGTGAATAAATTTTTTTATCAACTTCCTTTGTCGGTCACATCAGATAACTTTCACAAAATCTTAGTATCAGAGTGAATAAATTCTTTATCATCGTCTTTTGTCAGATACGCCTGATAAAATTGAGAAAATCTAAGCACCAGAGTGAACAAATTCTTTATCAATGTCCTTTGACGGATATGTTTGATAACATGGACAAAATCTAAGTATTAGAGTGAATAAATTATTTATTAACATCTTTTGTCAGATACATCGGATAAAATTGACAAAATCTAAGTATCAGATTGAATGAATTCTTTATCAACATCCTTTCTCGGATACATTGGATAACAATAACAAAATCTATGTATCGGAGTGAATAATTGTTATCATCATCTTTTTGTCAGATACATCAGATTAAATTGATAAAATCTAAGCATCAGATTGAATAAATTCTTTATCGACATCCTTTGTTGGAACGTTGGATAAAATTGACAAAATCTAAGTATCACACTGTATCAGAGTGATTAAACTCTTTATCAACATCTATTGACGGATACATAGGATAACATTGAAAAAATCTAAGTATCATAGAGAATAATTTTTTATAAACATCTTTGTCAGATACAACGTATAAAATTTACAAAATAAAAGTATCAGAATGAATAAATGCTTTATCAACATCTTTTGTCGGATAAAATTGACAAAATGTAAGTATCAGAGTGAATAAATTCTTTATCAACATCCTATGCCGGATACATCGGTTATCTAGATAAAATTGACAAAATCTGAGCATCAGATTGAATAAATTCTTTATCAGCATCTTTTGTCAGATATGTCGGATAACATTGTCAAAATCTAAGTATCAGAGTGAATAAATTCTATATCAACTTCTTTTGTTGGATACATCAGATAACATTTACAAAATATAAGTATCGGAGTGAATAAATTCATAATCATTGTCATTTGTCAGATACTCTTGATAAAATGGAGAAAATCCAAGTATCAGAGTGAATAAATTCGTTATCAATGTCTTTTGACACACACGTTTAATAACATTGACAAAATCTAAGTATCAGAGTGAAAAAATTCAGTAGTAACATTTTTTTATCAATAACTTTATTTAGAAACGTGGGAAAAAATTGGAAAAATATAAGTATCATAACGCACGAATTCTTCACCAACATCTTTTGTCGGATACGTCGGATAAAATTGACAAAATCCAAGTAACAGAGTGAAAAAATTCTTTATCAACATCCTGTGATGAATACGTCGGATAACATTATCAAAATCTAAGTATTAGAATGATCAAATTCTATATCAGCATCCTTTGTCGCATACACAGGATAACATTGACAAAATCTAAGTGTCAGAGTGAATAAATTCTTTATCAACATTTTTTTCTGGATACGTCAGATAACATTATCAGAATCTAAGCATCAGAGTTAATAAATTTTTTATCATCGTCTTTTGTCAGATACACTTGATAAAATTGAGAAAATATTAGCATCAGAGTGAATAAATTCTTTATCAATATTATTTGCCAGATACGTTTGATAGTATCAGGGTGAATAAATTCTTTATCATTGCCCTTTGTAAGATATGAATGATAAAATTGAGAAAATCTAAGCATCAGAGTGAATAAATTCTTTATCAATGTCTATTGACAGATATGTTTGATAACACTGACCAAATTTAAGTTTCTCAGTAAATGAGGTCCTTATCAAATTCTTTTGGCGGATAGATCTGATAACATTCACAAAATCTAAGTATCAGAGTGGGTAAATTCTTTATCATCGTCCTTTGTCAGATATGATTGATAAAATTGAGAAAATATAAGTATCAGAGTGAACAAATTCTTTATCATCGTCTTTTGTCAGATATGATTGATAAAATTGATAAAATCTAAGTATCAGAGAGAATAAATTCTTTATCAATGTCTTTTGACAGATACTTTTGATAACACTGACAAAATTTAAGTATCAAAATGAACAAACTCTTTATTTAAATTCCTTATCGAAATCATTTGTCGGATACGTCGGATAACATTGACAAAATCTATGTATTAGAATGAATAAATTCTTTATCATCATCCTTTGTCGGATACGTCGGATAAAATTGAGAAATTCTAGGTATCATAGTGAATGAATTCTTTATCAGCATCATTTCCTGGATACGTCGGTTAACATTATCAAAATCTAAGTATCAGAGTGATTAAATTCTATATCAACATCTATTCTCGGATACATAGGATAACATCGACATAATCTAAGTATTAGAGTGAATAAATGTTTTCTATCAACATCTCTGTCAGTTACATCGGATTGTACCATGAGTAAGATGCGATGTATTTAAAATACCAAAATAAAGTTCCTTTCTAAAGATAATTCCGATTCCTTATAATTAAGCTAAATCTAGTCGCAAAAATGAAAAGTCCTTAATCAGCAAAAAGAGAAATTGCATTTCTAGCTTCAGTCAGACATCGGCGCTAGTCGTTCGAATTTAGCTAAGATAATTGTAGCAAAAAAAAATACAATGTATAAAATTTCCAAGGAATTTTAAAAGGCAAAACACTGTGTTAACTCCTGAATCATCTGAAAAATCTTTAAGAGATTATTGGACAAGGATTCGGGTCATTGGTGCACATGAGCCCATGGCAGGCCGTCCCTAGGGCACAGGACAAAAGAACTACGGTTGGGAGTGGGATACTTGTGTTTTTTAATTCTAATATGAAGTCAGATCTAAAACGGTTCTTACCGCAAATAATCTCGGTCACCATTATTGTCATTGAAGTGACCTGTTGCTGTACAACTAGGCATGTAAGTTCAATAAATATATTGTCTTTTTACATGTGTTTGTTTCTCTTATATGTCTGAGTCTAGTCCGATAATAGGTAATTAGTTCGCCAGTCTCCAAGGTAAATGCTCCCAAAGGAATCTGATCTCCGGATAGCTCAAGAAAGAAGAGGCCACATTTGTATGTCTACATATTCAATTTTCTCTCATTAATTGAGAGCGGCGCCAGCCTAGTTGACACAGTCTCCAGCGCTATAAGTGGCGCTATAGGAGAAATCTCTATCACCACAGTAGCGAATCTTCCCATTACCACAATATAAAATCTTTTATCGCTACAGTAAGATGTACCATGAGTAAGATGTGACGTATTTGAAATACCAAAATAAAGTTCCTTTCTAAAGATAATTCCGATTCCTTATAATTAAGCTAAATCTAGTCGCAAAAATGAAAAGTCCTTAATCAGCAAAAAGAGAAATTGCATTTCTAGCTTCAGTCAGACAACGGCGCTAGTCGTTCGAATTTCGCTAATATAATTGTAGCAAAAAAAAATGCAATGCATAAAATTTCCAAGGAAGTTTAAAAGTCAAAAAACTTTGTGAACTCATGAATCATCTGAAAAATCTTTAAGAGATTATTGGACGAGGATTCGCGTCCTTGGTGCACGTGAGCCAATGTCAGGCAGTCCCTAGAGCGCAGGACGAAAGAACTGCGTTTGGGAGTGGGGTAAATGTGTTTTTTAATTTTAATATGAAGTGAGACTTATAAACGGCTCGTACCGCAAATAATCTAGGTCACCATTATTATCATTGAAGTGACCCGTTGCTGTACAACTAAGCATGTAAGTTCAATAAATCTATTGTCTTTTTATATGTGTTTGTTTCACTTATATGTCTGAGTCTAGTCCGATAAGAGGTAATTAGTTCGCCAGTCTCCAAGGTAAATGCTCCCAAAGGAATCTGATCTCCAGATAGCTCAAGAAAGAAGAAGCCACATTGGTATGTCTACATATTCAATTTTCTCTCATTACTTGAGAGCGGCCCCAGCCTAGTTGACACCATCTCCATCCCTATAAGTGGAAATATGGGAGAAATCTCTATTGCCACGAGCAAATCTTTTCTATTACCACAAATAATTCTTCAATAGTACACCTGGCGCGTGTCGGACATCGGAGGATAACTGCGAACTAGTTAGGCTATTTAAACTTTGTAATTCAAATTTAATTTTTGGAAAGATACAGAAATATAATAAAATTTTTTAGGCATATACTCGATAGGATACTATTTTAAACCCATTTTATATAATTTTAGATATTTGCATACCCAAAAATTGTTTAATTAAATTTTTATGTAGATATAAACGCAAAAAAAAACAAAAAAACATTAAACAAAATAATTAAATACTAATATTGAAAAAGTTATTAGCAAAAAATATATAAATTTCAAAATCTATCCCGGAAAACAATGGTCAATCAGATATTGACGAATTCAATATTCAATTGACCCAGTTTGTACAATTAACAAAAACAGACGTTGGAGCGTTAAAAGACATGCTGCTTCTACGATTAAGAGACCAGGCCTTAACCTTTCTAAAACAGGTCGAGCGTACCATAGGCAATAACGCCAACTTGCCAATAAATACGGTTGATGACTTATTAAAAGTATTCAAAGAGATATTTATAGATACCAGTTCAATAAATAAATTAAAACATGGAGAAGTAAGCTTTGATTTTTCACAAAATATAAGGGAATATCTGGATAATATACGCATTTCGGTAGAAGCAAAATACGGAAGTGGTTCTGGGCAACTGTATGAAAAAATCATACTAAATACCTTTTTGCAAGGGCTACCCCCAAAACTATATAGAGTAATAATATCCAAGAATATCCAGACGTTGGATCTTGCAGTCCAAGAAGTAGAGCGACTATTTGAAGTTGATAAAATGGTTGCTAATCATAGTAATGCAAAAATAAACAGCCTAGGCGACTCAAACGCGAACCTAATCTTCAAGGGCGATCAGACATCCCCCAATTTCTTTTCAAGGGATAACTCCCCAGTAGCACAGAGAAACAAAACGCCAGAACCCGCTAGGCAGAAAACAATACGTTTTCAGCCCATTAACCCTACAATAATAAGGTGCTATAACTGCAATCGTGTCGGCCACATAGCAAGAGAGTGCCACTACGTCACCAATCCCATACCAAGAAATGCTGTCGGTAATACTCAAAATTACGGTAACCATTTGTTCAGAAGAACAAATTTTAGCACCGGTCGTGCAATAGGCTATAGCCAGGGGGGATTTTGCCAATCAGTACCTTATAATGCGTACCAACCAAATTTGTATGACCCTTTCCCCAACAGGAAAATTAATTACCTTATTTAAAACCCCCCGCTCCGCAACGTCAAATATAAGGCGATACTGAACTATGGACCTACGGAAAATTGGCCGATGAAACACATAAGTAATTAAATAAAAAAAAACTGTAACTAAGTACCTGCACATGTTACGAACCCGAGATCTTAAAATTATAATACTTATGTCTTGAGGCTAAATACAGGCATACGCCTTTTAAGCAGGCTTATGGAAACTAGGGTGTTTGACTACCACCAACAGTCACCACGACATGTAATAAATTCTCAGTGACACACTTCAGGCCCCTCAGAAACATAAATTGGACCCAGAGGGTGCCAGGAATATTTAATAGGTCCAAAACAATACTAGTGCCTTCTTGTAGTGATATTATTAACAAGTTACCTATATTTAATGATTTTTTTGTAGAAAACGTTTACTTTACGGCCTTGGTTGACAGTGGAGCTACTGTAAATATCATAAACTCTTGCGTATTTAATACGTTGCCTCTGCACTTTAGGCGACAAAAGAACCCAAGTAATCCCAATTTAACAAGTATTACAGGCCATAAATTAAATGCAAAAGGGTCAATTTGCCTAAACGTAAAAAGAGACAACAGAACCTTCATGACAAATTTTATTATATGTGATAATCTCCCATATGAACCCATTATAGGGGCAAATTTTCTAAGGTCTAATAGAATATTATTAGACGTAGCCAACGAGAAGCTTGTATACCCAGCTAAGGTGGGGGAAGAAATTTCTACCTTAAGAAATCGTAATAGAGGTTACGAAGATAACATAACAGTAAACAAAATTTCTAGTGGTATAATGTCGAAGTATTTTGAACCCCATGTCTCGCAAAGACAGGGCATAATTGGAAATTTGTTCAATTATCCTGAGAGATATCGCAGAAATGAAGTAAATTTAAATAATAACAGTATTGAATCTGCGAAAATAAAAATAGCAGATATGCGACAGTACAGATCAAATGAAATTAAGAAAATAGTGGAATTGTGGAAAAACATAGTAAAACCCAACGTGACGCCACAAGATGCCGCAATGGCGCAGCATAGCGCCAGTATGAATCTAATAAACAATGAAAATGAAGAGAAATATTACGGATTTGCGATAAGGAAAACAAAAATCCCTCCCAAAACGATGCAAAAAATCCAAATATCACAAATGATCGAGCAAATAATTAGCAAATCAGAAATATGGTTTGCGACACCGGCTGAAATACCCGAAAATCTGTTATGCGAGGAACAGATTATACCTTATGACAAAGGGGAAGTTTTTATTTGGGTATCCAATAACCATGAAAACGATACAATTACAATTAAAAAGGAGACTTGTTTAGTCCAAATCGAGGTTTTAACGGAAAATGATTTAAATACATGGGAAAATTCTAAAAAAAACCTAGTTAACGGTATTAAAACTTCAAATAAGGAATATCCCTTGACTAAATCGCAATTTTTAAACAAATTTAAAATGTATCATATTACGGATATGGAACTTAATCAAAAATTATGCTAATTATTATGTAATTTTAAGGATGTATTTTCTGCATATGAAGATGATATCGGGCTTATTCCATTTTATCAGAATTAATTTTTAACGACTGGTAATCCCGTAGCAAAACAGCCATATCGTGTGCCATATAAGCACAAAGAGTGGTTAAAAAATAAAATCCATGAATTAGAAAAAAAAGAAATTATACGCCCAAGTATAAGTCCGTATAGTGCACTAGTGATCTTAGTACCAAAAAAGAATGAAGATCTTAGACTCGTATTAGATTATAGGGCCCTCAATAAACCATCAGTTAGCAATACTGTTTCTCTTCTTATATGAGTCGAAACTCTTGACTCAATTTCAGATAAAAACTAAATTTTTACTTTGTTGAACCTTACTTAGGTTTATCATCAAGTGAAAACAGCCACAAAGGATGTCCATATGACTCAAATCTCATAATCTAAATATGGATCTTATGAATACTTAAGGGTGCCATTTGGTCTTAAAACAAGTTCAAGCGCGTTATGTAGACCCCTATTGCACCTGTTGAGAGGATTAAGGAATATAATTCATTTTGTTGATTATATTATATGCGTGGGGGAAAACACTGAGCAACACTTGGCAACTTTAGCTAAGGTGTTCGAGAAGTTCAGGCAAGGAAATTTAAAATGCCGTCCCGAGAAACTAAATTTATTTCAATCCAAAATTAAATTTTTAGGAGTAGTAGTAACCCAGGGAGAGATATCCCCAGACCCTGATAAAATAAAATGTGTTGAAAACCTCAAGCCCCCCAGAACTATGAAAGAATTAAGGGGAATGTTAGGACTTACTGGCTACTTTAGAAAATGTGTACGCAATTATTCCCAAATTGTGAAACCCCTCACGGAATTAACAAAAGGAAACTCCCATAATGTTACCTGGTCCCAGAAAGCTCAAACTTCCCTAGACCAACTTAAAAAGGCGCTCACTTCTAAACCAATTTTGTCACTCCCTTATTTCGAAAACTGAAAATTCATCGCGACCACGGATGCTAGTTCGAAAGGGATTGGCGCTACCCTTTCGCGCATCATACCAGTAGAAAACCCTAACCCTTTACAGGGACCACCTAAACAAATAGAAAAAGTTGTATGCTATTCAAGTAAAACCTTATCAAAGGGCGAAAACAGTCATTCCGCCACAAACTTAGAGTTATTATCTATTATTTACCACTTGGACAAATTTAGGCATTATTTAATTTGTAGAAAATTTATATTACGATCAGACCATACAAGCTTGCAGTACCTGCGCACAATTAAAAACACAACGGGCATTCTAGCTAGATGGATTATGAAAATCCAAGACCTAGATTATGAATTTGAACATTTAAAGGGAAAACAAAACGCAGCTTGCGACTTTTTGAGTAGATATCCAGAAAATAGTCCGTCGGACACTGAAGAAAATGAAGTTAACGCTATCAATGCTAAAAGCAAACATGGATATAAGAAAAACAAAGTCAAAGACGCAGTAAAAGAAAATAAGATTAACTATTGTCCCTTGTCTTTGGAAAATATAAAAAGAAAGCAAAAAAAGGACGAAATGTGTGTAGC
Organism: Artemia sp. Qi Xiang Cuo; assembly: GCF_049724085.1. Lineage (NCBI taxonomy): Eukaryota > Metazoa > Arthropoda > Branchiopoda > Anostraca > Artemiidae > Artemia > Artemia sp. Qi Xiang Cuo. The sequence goes on from NC_142802.1 coordinate 39,143,627, forward strand.
ACTAATTGATTATTTTGTGAATGATGAGGCGTTACCGTATAAATTCAAAACTTAGAAAAGAGATAGATAATTTTTACTACGACCTTGATGAAGAAATACTGTGTAGGATTGTGACTGCTGAGACAAATAGAAACCAAACCTCGATAATACCTGTATTACCACAAAACTTGATAGGGCCTGCATTTGAATATGTTCATTCGGACACAGGTGGACATTTAGGAATTATGAAAACGTTCCATAAGTTAAAACAATACTTTTACGTACCATCGGCACTGACAAAACTTAAAGAATTTGTAAGTACATGTGAAGCATGTAATTTGAGAAAAATCCCCCCAGCTTATCCAAATCCCCCAATGGGAAGGGTCCCAGTAGTAAAGTACCCCTTTGATATCATCTCATTCGACCTATACGGGACAAATGGAGGCTTACCTGTTTCTAGCAGAGGCCATACGTGTATTCTTTCGGTTGTAGATAATTTTTCCGGATTCACGTTTGCAAAAGCTTTGAAAAATCAATTTTCTTATGCCACAAGTAAGGCATTAGCAAAATAATATTTACAATTTAGGATTCATAACAAAATTTTTATAGACAACGGGAGCAAAATTGTTACAAAATTAAAAAAAGATTTAATCAGTTGTCTTAATATAGAGAAAATGGTAACAGCGCCTTACTACCCACAAGCTAATGGCAAAATAGAAAACAGGCATAAAGTATTTTCGAACGTTCTAAGTATTTATACAAAAGACAATAGGAGCGACTAGTATAAATTCCTACCTTATTTAACCAACTTAATCAACAATTATTATTCCTAAAAAACAAGATAAATTCAATTTTTTTTACTTTTTGTTCTATTTTTTATATTTCTTTTTTTTTATTTTTTTTAATATGTTATTTTTTTTCACGACTCAGAATATTATAAACAAGAATTCATAAATAGAATGAGGAAAACATATAAAATAGTTAGGCAAGAGTTTGAAAAATGTAAAATAAACCAAGAACTTAGAAACCAACCCAAAGTTAAGGGGAATATAGATTTCAAAGTAGGAGACTTCGTTTATCTGAGGAACGAGGCGAAAACGGAAGGAAAAAAAACTTTCCAACAAATATTCTGGACCGTACAGAATAGTCAAAAAGTACGATAATGAATATACCTTTAAAATGGAGAACCCCGATAGCCGAATAAAAAGAGCAAAATTTCCAGAGAGATGGATGTCACATCCCTCTTCTACTGATTCGTCAGATTTGGAAAATGAGCCCCCTAGGTCAAGACTGGCAGAGCTAAAACCCTTTAATTTCAAACAAGATTATTTTGAAAATGAAAGTGATTAACAAAACTTTTAAGAATTTTTAGCAATGGAAAATATAGTTGTTCCTAAGAAAAAATCCCTAATACCAGGATTTTTTCCTGAAATTAAAACGCCAAAAAGTCCAAAAAGTTATTCATCGGCGAGCGCGGGAGATTTAGATTATACAATATCTCCAAAAACCCAATTTTTCCCCGATAGAATCTCGACCCCATGTCCCCCCAAAAGATTTCCAGACGATATGGTTTCCCCTGCAACACCAATAGAAAGGCCCCTGTCTTTACAGGAAGAATTAAACTGAGCTGTAGAAACCCCCAGTATTACTGTGAATAAAACTCCTCCCAAAGATTTAACTAAAACAAACCTGCGAGAAGCTATGGATTTAATAAATTTTCCCATAAAAACGAGTCAAAGTACATTGCCCGGGAATAAAACTCCAAAGGATGACCAGCAAGGTCGATATCATGATATAACTGTGTCCAAGGTCAAACCTAAACACGACTGGACGTGGACTTCACGGAGGGAATCCCTATTGCAAAGAATGCCTCATCCCCCTGAGGAGATGGCCTTCAAACAATGGCGGAACCCTACTAAAACTATTGAGTCCTCCTAAATCTCTCAAGAATCCCTCAAATCTCCCGAATTGAAGACTCAAGACAAAGACTGAGAGACTAAATCTTCTACTTCCAGGGGAGTAGAAATTTACGAAGGAATGGCAGGTGATACCACAAAAAGTGCCACCTCTAAAAGTTCCAATCCGGATTCGTCGGCAACCAGTTCTGAAGAGTCTGAAGTCGAATCAGACCAAATAGTAGCTAAAGAAATAGGGAAATCAAGGCCGACCTCAGCAGCCGCACACGGGAAACAAACGAAATTAAAAGGGCAAGAATTTTTGAAAAAACAATACAAAAAGTTTGACCTTATTTCGCTAGACACACCGAAAAATAGAAAACCGCAAGAAACAGAGGAGAAAATAACGACACAGTAAGGTAGAATGGTTAAAAAACCTGACAGATGGAAATATCCCTAATTAACGTAAAGACAAATTTCAAAGATAATAAATTTAACACCATAATAAATTTAACAGTGTGCATTTAGAGTTAACCAAGTAAGGATTTGATTAAGTTTTAGATGTCTTGTTTTCGTTAGGGTTATTTCTATGCCCTTTCAAAGGATAATAGAAAGGTTGAAACAGAAAATAACCAAAGGTAGGAAGCTCGCGGTCGACTGAGACTGACACGTGGTGTTGGACCACGTCTTGTGAGAAGCCTGGATAGGAACCCATGGTCCATGATTCTTTTTTGTAATTTTTTTTAAATGACCGTAGGAAGGGACATTTCCCAGTCTTTAAGGTGAAAGAAATTAGTATTTTTATGCCAATCAGGGCCAGTCAAAACAATACTTAAAGGTCGAATAGAAACTTCTGTGAGCTAAGTTTTCGTTTTTTGGATCAGAATGCTTTGGAAGAGAAACAGAGAGTTTACTTTCTTATAGCTCCGAGAAAAAAAAAAGCGTTTTAATTTCATTATATTATATCTATGACGTATACAATAACAGAGAGATCACTGTTCTTTAGTTCTGTGACAATAACGCGCTTTAATTTCATTGATTTATCTATGACATATCTTGTGCTATAATTTTTTTGACATATTTTCGCAAGTCAGTCACGTTGTAACTTACCTATACTGACTCAGGTCCCACTCGTATTTTCCATGAGAAATCGACCCGTGCCCTAACTAGGATGGATAGTATCCAAAACAAGAAATTAGCAGTACAGAAGCGTCTAATTATATGAAATATTTTGTCTTAGTGCAGATTATAATTATTTTAGGCCTACCAGTGTCATTAAGTGCCGCAAGTTTGCTTATTCATGTGTTTCTTACCCTAGAAATATAATATTTCTTACTCGAGTAATATATGTACCAATAGCCAACTATTGGTAACTATAATCAAACAACCTATTGGTACGTTTATATGTAGAATTTCACGTCGGATGTGAAATTATATCTCAATAATACTACGTAAAATTTTAAAACCTTTTAATCAGTTAAGATGTATGGATTGAAACCCTGTGTATGTCCAATGGCGACTAAGTAAAACCCACAAGGAATTCCCTATTAATGTGAAGGTGTTCCTCGCTTAACGGATTCCAATAAGACTTTAATATAATATTTATTTATTTAGTGCTGAAGGATTTTCTCAAACAATAGCCTTCTAAAAAGATATTGATGTCAGTTCTTCATTATGCTTATATTCTTTGCCAAGCATTAACTGAAATCTACGGAGGCAAGCTTGGAAATCCTGCACCTAATGACCTTATTCGAAAAGCGAATATGAGGCACCAATGTGGACTTGCAATTACGGAAAAATCCCGAGACTAAGAACCTCTGCATTTCAGCCGTTAAACCCGACAACCACATAAGAACGTCTAAGCCAAGAAATAGGGAAGACATCAGAAAACTAGTGGGTATAGAGGTCTCCACTCGTCCTTGTTATGTCTTATTCCCTCATTGTAGTATCGTTTGCGTAAAACCGTGTGGTTATGACGCTGCAACATGCGTTTCTTAAACAGCACGGACTTGCGTGAACAATGCAGGCATGAAAAATATTGTAAAAGTAGACCTCAAACTTAATAATGTAGGGTAAATTATGTTTATTTAATATCGATATTTTCGTTATCAAAACAAATTTGAAGAAATTTCTGTTTTAGATTTCCATTGTGAGTGCTAATATTAGTGTATTTATTTAATTCCGTCTCAGAGCTAAGAAATTATAACCCAATTATTTCGTGAATTATTGTATGTGTATTTACTTCAAAGAACATATGATTCTGCCGCGTTGTTTTTATTACAGGAAAGTAAATGGACATTTTGGTCATCGAGTATTACGATAAACTGCTCAGTACAGATATGACCCAGTAACGTCTATTTTTATCATATCTCAACCAACGACGAGTACTCACCATAACCCAAAGTACCTTTCATCCCAGCTTTGCCTAGGAAAACAACAGTTAACATCGACCGTCGTTTCTTCGACCATGAACCATAATAAATATCAGGTAACACTATATTTGAACCTCAGTATCAAGTGCTTTAACGAACTATATAATCGCATAAACGCTGAGAAACCCATCGGCCAGTACAAGATATAAATAAGTAGATATCGTGTCGATACTCACTATGGACCCCATAATAATTTGACAGTATAGTGATGATATTTGAAGCTAAACGATATTAAACGATATTTAAAGTTAAATGATACTTAAAGACATTTGAAGATATTTGAAGATGAAATTAAAGACAATTTGAAGTTTAATTCTGAGAACTCCATCGATCAGCTCATGATAAACGATATTTGAAGTTAAAAGATACTTAAAGACATTTCAAGATATTTGAAGACGAAATTAAAAACAAATTGAAGTTTAATTCTGAGAACTCCATCAATCAGCACACGATAGACGATATTTGAAGTTAAATGACACTTAAAGACATTTGAGGATATTTGAAGCAGTAATTAAAGACAATTCGAACTTTAACTCTGAGAACACCATCGAGCAGTACACGATAAACGATATTTAACGACATTTGAATTTAGATGATAGTTGAAGAGGTTTGAAGTTGAATTTAAAGACAATATGTTAAGAGAGTCACTATAGTATGACGACAACCCGTTTCAAAAGGCACAAATGAACAATTTTACGCGAGAATACATTCTCTATGTGCCTCAAAAATCCTAAAAATAATATGCTGAGAAGAAAAACACCAACACCTATAGTGGGAAGAATCACTTCCCAGTTGACTATTAGAACGATAGTTAACGGTCATTTCCCAGTTGACTATTAGGGAAAACTTACCGTGTAAAGACAACTAGACTCGAACTGTTCCATTAAGAAACCATAACGTAAGTGCTTCGAAATTTTTGCCAGGACATAAGTAGTGAAGGACAGTAATTTACAACAGAAGGGTGTAGTACACTAAGGACACGAAAGGTGATGAATAGATGTGAAGCTACATGTGTTACTTCCTAATAGCTTTGACAATTCAAAAATCCCAAAAGTGAAAGTGTTTTAATGTCATCAGTGAATATGATGAACCAAATATTGTATGTTATAAATCATTCATGTATGTACCACAAGTAGAATTAGGTGTAATATTATTATGTTATTCATTTAACGTTGTGTAGATAGTATGTAGTACGTCATATAGACAGCAAAAAAAAACTAATGTAAAAGTAGAATAGTCCCAACCTTATTGGAAAAGTAAAAGTAATCAGTGTTAGATATAGAAAAAAATTTTTTTTTTTAATATAATAGCTAACCTAGAACCAAAAATAATCTTAGTCCGGTAGATGAATTTTAGATAGGGATGTAGAATAAAACAAGAAAAATAATTGAAAAATTTTAAAACTCCTAATGGGCAATAACTAATGACGGGGCGTCATTATTTCATGGGAAGGGTGATATTTACCGTGAGTAAGATGTGACGTATTTGAAATACCAAAATAAAGTTCCTTTCTAAAGATAATTCCGATTCCTTATAATTAAGCTAAATCTAGTCGCAAAAATGAAAAGTCCTTAATCAGCAAAAAAAGAAATTGCATTTCTAGCTTCAGTCAGACAACGGCGCTAGTCGTTTGAATTTCGCTAAGATAATTGTAGCAAAAAAAAAAAAAATAAAATCCATGAATTAGAAAGAAACGAAATTATACGCCCAAATATAAGTCCGCATAGTGCCCCAGTGATCTAATTAACAAAAAAGGATGGAGATATCAGACTTGTAGTGGAGTATACGGCTCTCAAAAAACACGTAGTTAACGATAAATTTCCCCTACCAAGAGGAGACAAAATTCTTAAATCCATTTAAAGCACAAACAAAATTTTTACTTCTTTGGACCTTACCCAAGGCTACCACCAAGTGAAAATAGCAGAAAAGGATGTCCATAAAACTGCATTTTCAGCATCCGAATACGGATCTTATGAATACTTAAGGGTACCATTTGGGCTTAAAACAAGTTCAAGCGCGTTATGCAGACCCCTATTGCACCTGTTGAGAGGATTAAGGAATATAATTCATTTTGTTGATGATATTATATGCGTGGGGGAAAACACTGAGCAACACTTTGCAACTTTAGCTGAGGTGTTCGAGAAGTTCAGGCAAGGCAATTTAAAATGCCGGCCCGAGAAAGTAAATTTATTTCAATCCAAAATTAAATTTTTAGGAGTAGAAGTAACCCAGGGGGAGATATTCCCAGGCCCTGATAAAATGAAATGTGTTGAGAACCTCAAGCCCCCCAAAACTATGAAACAATTAAGGGGAATTTTAGGACTTACTGGCTACTTTAGAAAATTCGTACGGAATTATGCCCAAATTGCGAAACCCCTCTCGGAATTAACCAAAGGAAACTCCCATAATGTTACCTGGTCCAAGGAAGCTCAAACTTCCCTAGACCAACTCAAAAAGGCGCTCACTTCTGAACCAATTTTATCACTCCCTGATTTCGAAAACGGAAAATTCATCGTTACCACTGATGCTAGCTCAAAGTACATAGGCGCGATCATTTCGCAAATACTCCCAGAAGGAAAAACTAACTCCACACAGTTAAAACCCAAACACAAAGAAAAATCTATATTCTATTCAAGTAAAACCTTATCAAAGGGTGAATGTAGCTATTCCAACACTAATTCAGACTGATTATCCATTATCTATCACCTGAACAAATATAGGCATTATTTAATTGTTAGAAAATTTATACCACAATCAGACCATAAAAGCTTGAAGTATCTGCGCACATTTAAAAATCTCACGGGCATCCTAGCTAGATGGATCATGAAAATCCAAGACCTAGATTATGAATTTGAACATTTAAAGGGAAAACAAAACGCAGCTTGCGACTTTTTGAGTAGATATCCAGAAAATGATCCGTCGGAAACTGAAGAAAATGAAATTAACGCTATAAATGCCAAAATCAAACATGGATATAAGAAAAACAAAGTCAAAGACGCAGTAAAAGAAAATACGATTAACTATTGTCCCTTGTCTTTTGAAAGTATAAAAAGAAAGCAAAAAAGGACGAAGTGTGTGTAGCACTAATTGATTATTTTGTGAATGATAAGGCGTTACTGGATAAATTCAAAACTCTTAAAAAAGAGATAGATAATTTTTACTACGACCTTGATGAAGAAGTACTGTGTAGGATTGTGACTGCTGAAACAAATAAAAACCAAACCTCGATCATACCTGTGTTACCACAAAACCTAATAGGGCTTGCATTTGAATATTTTCCTTCGGACACAGGCGGACATCTAGGATTTATGAAAACGTTCTAGAAGCTAAAACAATACTTTTACGTACAATCGACACTGACAAAACTTAAAGAATTTGTAAGTACATGCGAAGCATGTAATTTGAGAAAAATCCCCCCAGCTTATCCAAATCCCCCAATGGGAAGGGTACCAGTAGCAAAGTACCCCTTCGATATTATCTCATTTGACCTGTACGAGACAAGTGGAGGCTTACCTGTTTCTAGCAGAGGCCATACTTTTATTCTTTCGGTTGTAGATCATTTTTCCGGATTTACTTGTGCAAAAGCATTGAAAAATCAAGGTGCTTATGCCACAAGTAAGGAATTAGCAAAATTATTTTTAAAATTTGGCATTCCTAACAAAATTTTGAGCGACAACTGGAGCAATTTTGTTGCAAAAGTAACAAAAGATTTAATGAGTTTCATTAATATAGAGAAAATAGTGACAGCACCTTACAATCAACAATACAATGGAAAAATATAAAACAGGAATAATATATTCTTGAATTTTATATGTATTTTTAAGACTGACAATCGGCACGACTGGGATAAATTCTTACCTTACTTAACTAACTTAATCAACACTGCTTATTCCGAAACAACCAGAGACAATCCATTTTATTTACTTTTTGGTCGAGATTTTAGAATCCCGTATGATGAGATTATTGAATCTCGGCAGTATTATAACGGCTCAGAAGATTATAAACAAGAATTCATAAATAGAATGAGGAAAACTTGGAAATGGACAAAGTATGAGGCAAGAGTTGGAAAAATGTAAAATAAACCAAGAGCTAAGAAACCAACCCAAAGTTAAGGGGAATATAGATTTCAAAGTAGGAGACTTCTTTTACCTAAAGAACTAGGCAAAAACGGAAGGAAAAAAACTTTCCAACAAATATTCTGGACCGTACAGAATAGTCAAAAAGTACGTTAATGAATATACCTTTAAAATGGAGAACCCCGATAGTGGAAAAACTTACAAGGCGCATGTTAGCCGAATAAAAAGAGCAAAATTTCCAGACAGATGGATGTCACATCCCTCTTCTACTGATTCGTCAGATTCGGAAAATGAGCCCCCTAGGTCAAGACTGGCAGAGCTAAAACCCTTTAATTTTAAACAAAATTATTTTGAAAATGAAAGTGATGAAAAAAACTTTGAACAATTTTTAGCAATAGAAAATCTAGTTGTTCCTAAGAAACAATTCCTAATACCAGGATTTTTTCATGAAATAAAAACGCCAAAAAGTCCAAAAAGTTATTCATCGGCGAGCGCGGGAGATTTAGATTATACAATATCTCCAAAAACCCAATTTTTCCCCGATAGAATCTCGACCCCATGTCCCCCCAAAAGATTTCCAGACGATATGTTTTCCCCTGCAACACCAATAGAAAGGCCCCTGTCCTTACAGGAAGAATTAAACAGAGCTGTAGAAACCCCCGGTATCACTGTAAAGAAAACACTCAAAGAGTTAATTAAAACAAACCTGCGAGAAGCTATGGATTTAATTAATTACCCATAAAAAAGAGTCAAAGTACATCGCCCGAGAATAAAACTCCCAAGGATGACCAGCAAGGTCAACATCATGGTATAACTGTGTCCAAAGTCAAACCTAAAAAGTGGACTTCATGGAGGGAAACCTTTGTGCAAAGAATGACCCATCCCCCTGAAGACATGGCCTTCAAACAATGGAGGAACCCCGCAAAAACTATTGATTCCTCCCAAAGCTCTCAAAAATATTTCAAATCCCACGAGTTGAGAACTCAAGGCGAGGACTTAGAGAATAAACCTTCTACTTCCAGATGAGTAGAAATTTATGACGGAATGGCAGGTGATACCACAAAGAGTACCCCCTCTGAAAGTTCTAATCGGGACTCATCAGAAACCAGTTCTGAAGAGTCTAAAGTCGAATCGGACCATATAGTAGCTCAAGAAACAGGGAAATCAAGGCCGACCTCAGCAGCCCCGCACGCGAAAAAAACTAAATTAAATGGCAAATATTTTTTTAAAAAAAAAAAAAAAAAATTTGACATTTTTTCTATAGAAAACCCGAAAAAGAAAAAACCACACGAACCCCCGGAGAAAATAACGACACAGTCAGGTAGAACGGTTAAAAAACCTGACAGATGGAAATATCCCTAATTAACGTAAAGACAAATTTCAAAGATAATAAATTTAACACCATAATAAATTTAACAGTGTGCATTTAGAGTTAACCAAGTAAGGATTTGATTAAGTTTTAGATGTCTTATTTTCGTTAGTGTTATTTCTATGCCTTTTCAAAGGATAATAGAAAGGTTGGAACAGAAAATAACCAAAGGTAGGAAGCTAGTGGTCTACTGAAAACGAAAAGTGGTGTTGGACCACGTCTTGTGGGAAGCCTGGGGAGGAACACAAGGCCAATGATTGTTTTTTGTAATTTTTTTTTAAACGATCATAGGAAGGGATATTTTTCAGTCCTTCAAGTGTAAGAAATTAGTATTTTTATGCCAATCAGGGCCAATCAAAGCAATACTTAAAGGTTGAATAGAAACTTCTGTGAGCTAGTCAAGTTTTCGTTTTTTGAATCAGAATGCTTTGAAAGAGAAACAGAGAGTTTACTTTCTTATAGCTCCGAGAAAAAAAAAAAGCTTTTTAATTTTATTATATTATATCTATGACGTATGCTTCCTCCAGCTGTGTTAAAAATTAGTTCCAAAGAGAAACATAGGCATTTATGTATTTAGCTCCTTGGCGAAAAGAAAATTTTATTTAATTAGTTTATATCTATTACGTATAAAATAACAGAGAGATCACTGTTCTATAGTTCTGTGAAAAAAATATTCTTTATTTTTATTGGTTTATCTATGACATACCTTGAGCTCAAATTTCTGTGGCATATTTTCGCAAGTCAGTCACGTTATATCTTACCTATGCTCAGGTTCCCCTCAGATTTTCTATGAAAAATCGACCCATGTCCTAACCAAGATGGATATTATCAAAAAAAAAAACAAGAAATTATCAGTACAGAAGCGTCTAATTATATGAAATATTTTATCTTAGTGCAGATTATAATTATCTTAGGCCTACATATTGCTCTTTCATGTGTATCTTACTCGAGTATTATATGTACTAATAACAAACTACTGGTAACTATAACCAAAAAACCTATGTGTAAGTTTATATGTAGAATTTCACAGCGGATGTGAAATTATATCTCAATAATAATACGTAAAATTTTAAAACCATTTGATCAGTTAAGATATATGGATTGAAACCCTGTGTATGTCCAATGGCGACTAAGTAAAACCCACAAGGAATTCCCTATTAATGTGAAGGTGATTCACGCTTAACGGATTCTAATAAGACTTTAATATAATATTTATTTATTTAGTGCTGAAGGATTTGCTCAAACAATAGCCTTCTAAAAAGATATTGATGTCAGTTCTTCATTATGCTTATATTCTTTGCCAAGCATTAACTGGAATCTACGGAGGCAAGCTTGGAAATCCTGCATCTAATGACCTTATTCGAAAAGTGAATATGAGGCACCAATGTTGACTTGCAATTACGGAAAAATCCTGAGACTAAGAACCTCTGCATTTCAGCCGTTAAACCCGGAACCCCATAAGAACGTCTAAGCCAAGAAATAGGGAAGACATCAGACAACTAGTGGGTATAGAGGTCTCCACGCGTCCTTGTTATGTCTTGGTCCCCCATCGTAGTATCGTGTGCGTAAAACCGTGTGGTTATGACGCTGCCCATGCGTTTCTTATACAGCACGGACTTGCGTGAACAATGCAGGCATGAAAAGTATCGTAAAAGTAGACCTCAAACTTAATAATGTAGGGTAAATTATGTTTATTTAATATCGATATTTTCGTTATCAAAACAAATTTGAAGAAATTTCTGTTTTAGATTTCCATTGTGAGTGCTAATATTAGTGTATTTATTTAATTCTGTCTCAGAGCTAAGAAATTATAACCCAATTAATGCGTGAATTATTGTATGTGTATTTGCTTCAAAGAACATGTGATTCTGCCGCATTGTTTTTATTACAGGAAAGTAAATGGACACCTTGGTCATTGAGTATGACAAGAAGCTGCCCAGTACAGATACGAACAGGTAACATCTATTTTATCATATCTCAACCAACGAAGAGTACTCACCATAACCACAGGCAACTTTCATCCCAACTTCGTCTACGAAAACAACAGTTACCTTCGATCGTCGTTTCTTCGACTATGAACAATATTATGGATCAGGTAACACTATATTTGAACCTCAGTATCAAGTGCCTTAACGAACTATATAATCGCATAAACGCTGAGAAACCCATCGGCCAGTACAAGATATAAATACGTAGATACCGCTGTTGATACTCACTATGGACCCCAGAACAATTTGACAGTATAGCGGTCATATTTGAAACTAAACGATATTAAACGATATTTAAAGTAAGACGACGCTTAAAGACATTTGAAGATATTTGAAGACGAAATTAAAGACAATTTGAAGTTTAATTCTGAGAACTCCATCGATCAGCACACGATAAACGATATTTGAAGTTAAATGATAATTGAAGATATTTGAAGCAGAAATCAAAGACAATTTAACTTTAACTCTGAGAACACCATCGAGCAGTACAAGATAAACGATATTTAACGATATTTGAAGTTAGATGATAGTTGAAGAGGTTCGAAGTTGAACTTAAATACAATATATTAAAAGAGTCACCATAATATGACGACAACCCGTTTCAAAAGGCAAAAATGAACAATTTTACGCAAGAATACATTCTTTAGGTGCCTCAAAAATCCTAAAAAATGTTATACTGAGAAGAAAAACACAAACATCTAGAGTAAGACAACTCATTTCCCAATTAATTATTTAAACTATATTCAACGGTCATTTCCCAATTGAGGATTAAGAAAAACTTACCATGTGAAGACTACTAGACTCAAACTGTTCCATGAAGAAACCATAACGGAAGTGCTTCGTAATTTTTGCCAGGACAAAGGGAGTGAAGGACAGTAATTTACAACAGAAGGGTGTAGTACACTAAGGACACGAAAGGTGATGAATAGATGTGAAGCTACATTCGTTACTTCCCAACAGCTTTGACAATGCAAAAATTTCAATAGTGAAAGTGTTTTAATGTCATCAGTGAATATGTTGAACCAAATATTTTATGTTATAAATCATTCATGTATGTACCACAAGTAGAATTAGGTGTAATATTATCATGTTATTCATTTAACGCTGTTTAGATAGTATGTAGTACGTCATATAGAAAGCAAAATCAAAAAAAAAACTTATTTAAGAGTATAAAATTCCCAACCTTATTAGAAAAGTTAGAGTAATCAGTTTTTGATAAAGAAAAAAAAAATATTTAGTATATTAGATAACATATAACAAAAAATCATAATATTACGTTATATTAACTATAGATATTGGTGTAGAATAGAACAAGAACAATAAATGAAAGTATTCAGACATCACGCTGTTCAGTATCTAATGATGGGGCGTCATTATTTCATGTGCAGGGTGATATGTACCATGATTAAGGTGTGATGTATTTGAAATACAAAAATAAAGTTCCTTTCTAATGATAATTCCGACTTCTTATAATTAAGCTAAATCTAGTCGCAAAAATGAAAAGTCCTTAATCAGCAAAAAGAGAAATTGCATTTCTAGCTTCAGTCAGACAACGGCGCTAGTCGTTCGAATTTCTCTAAGATAATTGTAGCAGAAAAAAATTCAATGCATAAAATTTCCAAGGAAGATTAAAAGACGAAAAACTGTGTGAACTCCTGAATCATCTAAAAAATCTTTAAGAGATTATTGGACGAGGATTCGCATCCAGGGGGCACGTCAGCCAATGGCAGGCAGTCCCTAGAGCGCAGGACGAAAGAACTGCGTTTGGGAGTGGGGTAAATGTGTTTTTTAATTTTAATATGAAGTGAGATCTAAAACGGTTCGTACCGCAAATAATCTCGGTCACCATTATTGTCATTGAAGTGACCCGTTGCTGTACAACTAAGCATGTAAGTTCAATAAATCTATTGTCTTCTTATATGTGTTTGTTTCTCTTATATGCCTGAGTCTAGTCCGATAATAGGTAATTAGTTCGCCAGTCTCCAAGGTAAATGCTCCCAAAGGAATCTGATCTCCGGATAGCTCAAGAAAGAAGAAGCCACATTGGTATGTCTACATATTCAATTTTCTCTCATTAATTGAGAGCGGCGCTAGCCTAGTTGACACAATCTCCAGCGCTATAAGTGGCGCACTAGGAGAAATCTCTATCACCACAGTAGCGAATCTTCCCATTACCACAACATAAAATCTTTTATCGCTACAGGATGAAATTGACAAAATCTATGTATCAGATTGAATAAATTCCTTATCAACATCATTTGTCGGATACGTCGGATAACATTTTCAAAATATAAGTATCAAAGTGATTAAATTCTTTTATCAACTTCCTTTGTCAGTTACACCAGCTTAACATTCACAAAATATAAGTATAAATTCTTTATCAGCATCATTTACTGGATACATCGGTTAACATTATCAAAATCTAACTGTCAGAGTGATGAAATTCTATTTCAGTATCTCTTCTCGGATACATAGGATAACATCGACAAAATATAAGTATTAGAGTGAATAAATGTTTTCTATCAATATCTCTGTCAATTACATCGGATAAAATTGACAAAATCGAACTATCAGATTGAATAAATCGTTTATCAACACCTTTTGTTGGATACGTCGGATGACATTGTCATAATCTAAGTACCAGAGTGAATAAATTTTTTTATCAACTTCCTTTGTCGGTCACATCAGATAACATTCACAAAATCTTAGTATCAGAGTGAATAAATTCTTTATCATCGTCTTTTGTCAGATACGCCTGATAAAATTGAGAAAATCTAAGCACCAGAGTGAACAAATTCTTTATCAATGTCCTTTGACGGATACGTTGTATATCATGTACAAAATATAAGTATTAGAGTGAATACATTCTTTACCAACATTTTTTGTCGGATACGTCGGATAAAATTGACAAATTCTAAGTATCAGATTGAATAAATTCTTTATCAACATCCTTTCTCGGATACATTGGATAATATTAACAAAATCTAAGTATCCGAGTGAATAATTTTTATCATCATCTTTTCGTCAGATACATCGGATTAAATTGATAAAATCTAAGCATCAGATTTAATAAATTCTTTATCGACGTCCTTTGTTGGATACATTGGATAAAATTGACAAAATCTAAGTATCAGACTGTATCAGAGTAATTGAACTCTTTATCAACATCTATTGACGGATACATAGGATAACATTGAGAAAATCTAAATATCAGAGAGAATAATTTTTTTATCAACATCTTTGTCACATACAACGTATAAAATTTACAAAATATAAGTATTAGAATGAATAAGTGCTTTATCAACATCTTTTGTCGGATAAAATTGACAAAATCTAAGTATCAGAGCAAATAAATTCTTTATCAACATCCTATGCCGGATACATCGGTTATCCGAATAAAATTAACAAAATCTAAGTATCACATTGAATAAATTCTTTATCAGCATCTTTTGTCAGATATGTCGGATAACATTGTCAAAATCCAAGCATCAGAGTGCATAAATTCTTTATCAACTTCTTTACGTTGGATACATCGGATAACATTCAAAAAATCTAACTATCAGAGTGAATAAATTCATTATCATCGTCATTTGTAAAATACGCTCAAGTATCAGATTGAATAAATTCCTTATCAACATCTTTTGTCGGATACGTCGGATAACATTGTCAAAATCTAAGTATCAAAGTGAATAAATTCTTTAATCAACTTCCTTTGTCGTTTACATCAGATAACGTTCACAAAATCTAAGTATAAATTATTTATGAGCATCATTTACTGGATACATCGGTTAACATTATCAAAATATTACTATCAGAGTCATTAAATTATATTTCAACATCTAATCTCGGATACATAGGATAACATCGACAAAATCTAAGTATTAGAGTGAATAAATGTTTTTTATCAATATTTATGTCAATTACATCGGATAAAATTGACAAAATTGAACTATCAGATTGAATAAATCCTTTATCAACACCTTTTGTCTAAGTATTAGACTGAATAAATATTTTTTATCAATATTTATGTCAATTACATCGGATAAAATTGACAAAATTGAACTCTCAGATTTAATAATTCCTTTTTCAACACCTTTTGTCAGATACGTCGGATAACATTGTCATAATCTAAGTATCAGATGTGAATAAATTCGTTTATCAACTTCCTTTGTTGGTCACATCAGATAACATTCACAAAATCTAAGTATCAGAGTGAATAAATTCTTTATCATAGTCTTTTGAGATACGCTTGTTAAAATTAAGAAAATCAAAGCATCAGAGTGAACAAATTCTTTATCAATGTCCTTTGACGGATACGTTTGATAGCATTGATAAAATCTGAGTATCAGAGTGAATAAATTTTTTATCAAAATTCTTTGTCAATATCATCTCTTGAATACGTCGGATAAAATTGACAAATTCTAAGTATCAGAGTGAATAAATTTTTTGCCAACATCTTTTGTCAGATAAATCGGATAAAATTGGCAAAATCTAAGTATCAGATGGAATAAATTCTTTATCAACATCCTTTCTCGAATACATTGGATAACATTTACAAAATCTAAGCATCAGATTGAATAATTTTTATTATCGTCTTTTTGTCAGATACATCGGATAAAATAGATAAAATCTAAGCATCCTATTTAATGAGTTCTTTATCGACATCCTTTGTTGGATACGTTGAATAGAATTGACAAAATCTAAGTATAAGAGTGATTAAACTCTGTATCAACATCTATTGACGGATACATAGGATAATATTAAGAAAATCTAAGTATTAAAGAGAATATATTTTTGATCAACATCTTTGTCAGATACAATGTAAAAAATTGAAAAAATCAAAGTATTATAGTGAATAAGGTCTTTATCAACATCTTTTGTCGGATAAAATTGAAAAGATGTAACTATCAGAAGTAAATAAATTATTTATCAGAATTCTATGCGGGATAGATTGGATATCTAGATAAAATAAAAGAAATCTCAGGATCACATTGAATAGACTCTCTATAAGCATCTTTTATCAGATATGTCGGATAGCATTGTCAAAATCTAAGTATCAAAGTGAATAAATTCTATATCAACTTGTTTTGTTGGATACATCGGATAACATTCACAAAATCTAAGTATCAGAGCAAATAAATTCAATATCATCGTCATTTGTCAGATACGCTTGATAAAATTGAGAAAATCCAAGTATTAGAATGAATAAATTCGTTATCAATGTCTTTTGACACATACGTTTAATAAAATTGACAAAATCTAAGTATCAGAATGAATAAATTCTTTCTTAACATTTTTTGTCGACATCATTTGTCGGATACATCGGATAACATTGACAGAATCTATGTATTAAAATGAATAAATTCCTTATCAACATCTTTTGTCGGATGCGTCGGATAAAATTGACAAAATCTAAGTATCAGCGTGAACAAATTCTTTATCAACATCCTATGATGAATACATCGGATAACATTATCAAAATCTAAGTATCAGAATGATCAAATTCTACATCAACATCCTTTGTCAGATACATAGGATAACATTGAAAAAATCTAGATTAGAATCTAGAAAAAATCATTAGATTGAAAAAATCTAAATGTCAGAATGAATAAATTCCTTATCAACATCCTTTTCTGGATACGTCGGATAACATTATCAAAATCTAAGTATCAGAGTGGTTAAATTCTATATCAGCATCTTTTTCTTGGATACATAGGATAAAACTGACAAAATCTAAGTGTCATAGTGAATAAATTTGTTTCTTATCGACATCTTTTGTCAGAGACATCGGATAAAATTGACAGAATCTAAGTATCAGAATGAATAAATTCGTTATCAACGTCTTTATCGAATAAAGCAGATAACATTCATAAAATCTAAGTTTTATTAAATTTGACTTTATGTATCGTTACATTGAATTTAGGTTAGACTGGTTATAGATGGCAGCACACCCGCTCAGCCACACAGTCATATTGAGAGAGCCATGCAAAAATTTGGGTTAATTTAGGTTCATTTAGAGTACATCACTCGATTTTATGAATGTTATCTGATGTATCCGATAAAGACGTTGATAACGAATCTATTAACTCTGATACTTAGTTTTTTTTAATGTTATCTGATGTAACAGACAAAAGAAGTTGATAAAGAATTCATTCACTCTGATACTTAGCTTCTGATAATATTATCCGACGTATCCGGCAATAGATGTTGATACAGAATTTAATCACTCTGACACTTAGGTTTTGATAAGGTTAACTGGCATTTCCGGCAAAGGATATCGATAAGGAATCTATTCGCTCTGATGCTTAGATTTTATCAATTGTATTCTGACCTATCCGACAAAAGATATTGATAAAGAATGTTGATAAAGAATTTGTTCACTCTGATACTTAAATTTTATCAGTGTTATCAAAAGTATCTGTCAAAAGACATTGATACCGAATTTATTCACTATGATACTTAGATTTTCTTAATTTTATCAGGCATATCTGAAAAAGGACGATGATAAAGAATTTATTCACTCTGGTACTTAGATTTGGTCAGTGTTATCAAACGTATCTGTCAAAAGACATTGATAAAGAATTTATTCACTCTGATACTTAGGTTTTCTCAATTTTATCAAGCATATCTGACAAAAGACGATAAATAATTTTTTCACTCTGATACTTAGATTTTGTGAATGTTATCTGATGTATCAGACAAAGGAAGTTGATAAAGAATTTATTCACTCTAATACATAGATTTTGACGATGTTATCTAATATATCCGACAAAGGATGTTGACAAAGAATTTGTTTAATTGGATGCTTAGAATTATTCGATGTTATCCGATGTATCTGACAAAGATGCTGATAAAAAAAAATAATTAACTCTGATACTTAGATTTTGTCAATGTTACCTCTTGTGTCTGACAATAGATGTTGATTCAGAATTTCATCACTCTAACACTTAGGTTTTGATACTGTTAACCGACATATCCGGCAAAGGATTTTGATAAAGAATCTATTCGCTCTGATACTTAGATTTTATCCTGACCTATCTGATAAAAGATGCTGATAAAGAATTTATTCATTCTAATACTTAGATTTTCTCTATGTTAACCTATCTATCTGACATATGATGTATGCAAATTCCTTTTCTTACATCTCCGATGTTTTAATAGACATTCTAAACGTTTGATGTGCTAGCATACTCTAAAAATAATGAATACATAACACTGTAATGCATAATATATTTTTAATGAAATAATGACATGTAGAATATGAATAAAAAATAAATTAATACAAAAAATATATCATTATACATTATTAATATCAATGAACAACTTTGGACATTTCGAATCTGTTCCATAAAATAGTTCACCATGTTTTCTCTTGATACTGTAGCTATTATTCCATTTTGAGTCATCCACAATTTTTACTGGTATGTCACCGACAGGTTCAATATGCGTTTTGTCTTTGGTATTATTTGGGTCATTGACTGTTTGATCAATGACGGTATTAACGTTTGCTGGCACTTTTTTTCATCGATTCATCTTTATATTCCAATGTAATATTTTCTACCAATGCTCTTTTTTTTCCAGCAATTTCACTGTCTGTTACCACATTATTTTTACACAGGTAACAGTTCCGGCACGTAGACAAGATATGGTTTATGATATTAGTAGAAGAGTACGCCTGTCTTCTTTTGACCTTCCGTTGAATGCTAATACCCGAAAGCTGACGATAGGATGTATCAGTAGGTAATGTGTTACCAGCAACATAAGCAAGGTGTTGTCCTCTATCATCTTTTTGTGATTAATTTTGTGTTGGCATTCTCTTTGAGTGCAATCATCTTTGGAGATCTCAATCTTTCATATCCATCAAAATAAAAGTTGAATTTTTTTGGTACTCTATAGGAATTTAATTCCTTACTGTCATGACAATGCACGCATACGTTTCCGATAGTGGTACCACTTGTAACTGTTTCATACTTCAAATACTTCTCCTTGTCAGCATTCAATGCTACAATAACACTATCATGTGAACACACTTTCTTAAAATGCTTCATCTTCACTTTTTTAAAGATATGACTTATGTGTTTATCCTTCCACTGCGTAAAAATTACTGATTTAATACATGCAATAAACTAGGTAGTGTCGATAACCTGCCATAGAGTACCAGTGGAAAAGCCGCGTCGTGTCTATGAGCAAGCATAGAGTACGATTGGTACAGCCGCAAGCATATTTCATGTCATTTTAAGATACGTAAAAAAAAGTTGAATAATTTCTAAGTCGAAAAAATTCAGTCCATTAAATAAAGTTCCACTGCAATCATTATTTTTCTAATAGTAAAAGTCATGACTAACATTTCTATATCATTCTATTTTGAATTTGAAAAATATTAAACGTGAATTTTTATTTTTTAAATATGTTTTATGTCATTCTGACATGTGAAAAAAGTTGAAAAAACAACATGTTAAAAAAATTATTAAGAAAAAGTTTAAAAAACTTCAAAAAAAACTTCCAAAAGAGGTATAAAAAATTGGGGGGGGGGGGCGGCCCCCTTGGAGGTTGGGGATAGGGGGCCCCTGGAGGTTGAGGTGATTGGTGGTTAGGGTCGTTGATGGTTGCGGTCCTTGATGGTTCAAACCATAATCCTTTCACTAGTTGATTTCTAAGGATTTCTAAGGATTGTTCTGAATTTCTTTATTAGAATTCTTTTCTTAGCATTTCCATCTCTATTAGTCTCAACTTTTAAGCATACTCCAATTCTAAGGCATATTATATATTGACAACACTGCTCAATTGGTACTTGTGTATTATACAGAACACAGTCGGAGAGTACACATATGTCAAGGCATAAGGTCTTCTTGGTGCCTATCACTCTATTTGTTTCAACTTTTTAGCATAACACACTGATAAATCACATTTCATATTGACAACACTTTTAATATGGTAGTTATGTACTACACAGAACACAGCCAAGAAGTGAAGCTCAGTCAAGTCCCATGATCACCTTGTCAGCAGTAATTGTTTCCATAGATTGATACCATTGATGTTATTCCAAATTTATGTTAAATTGCGTAAGAGTTACCACCCCCATCGGACTTACCTTAACTGGTAAGAAGTTTAACCCTATTAGCACTTTCATACAATACAATTAAAAATGTTGAGCTCTGTTTCACCCCTAGTATTCAATCACCAATTAAGATCATTCAGAACAGACTTACGCAAATAGAATACCTTTTTCGTAAATTGAGTTAGTTTGCGCAAATGACAGAACTTTTTATCATTATTAGATACCGCTAATAATGCAATCAATTGTGGACGAGATGCAAGATACATTCTGGCTAGAGGTTATTAGAGTTTTTGACAAGTTTTTACTCAGAAACATGTTCGGCTTGGCTGTATCTTTAGTAAAAACATTATTTATACAAAAAATCACGATTATCTTACCCTTCAGCTGAAACCAGTATTTTTACAGAAAGCCCATTAAACCTTTGAACACGTTATACCAAGATCTTTAGTTTTGGGTATTGACCCATAGATAAACCTGTCTGGTAAGTCCGGTCCTCGGTGCGGTATTCGATGTCTCTGATTGGTCCAAGAAATGGGTGTTGCCTCAGAAACCTGTCCGGTAAGTCATGTCCCTTCTGTAGTACTAGATACCTGTCCGTGTTAAGTCATGTTATAGGTCCATAATATAGAGTGTATGGGCATATTATGCAATATCCCATCGGATAGCAATATGACTTACTACTAATGACAAGGACAGCCAAGAAGCGTAAATTTATATCCAGCATATAGTAATAACATACATATGTTAAAATGCATTCGTTTTCAGCATTTGAAACTTTTATTGGTGTATGCAGTATATAAACACTAGTTCTGAAATACATCATCTTCGAAGCCATGTATGCAGTTTTATTTATCCTTCAACTCGTTTAGAAATGGCTCGCGGACTGCCATATTCTGTTGTCTTCTTCCATCCAGAATTTAGGGTAATAAAGCTTCCATATACAATTTTGATCTAGCCCCTATGCTACCATTGCTGAAACATAAAATACAAAATTCGAATATAAGAAGTCCTCAAACTGCAAATACATTTTTTTTTTCATTTGCCTGCCTCTATGGTAGGCCTACCCTATTTCTGTAGCTAAATTCTTAGACCTTGTAATAACCAATATTTAGATTTTCCCTATATGACACTAAACAAAATTTTAATCTATGATAAAGGAGGGGAGGGGGTTTGGTCAAGATACAAAAATCACACTTCTTGTGTGATCGCACACAAGTAGTATGCCCTTATCATCAACAATTCGGAGATGCATTTTGGGGAAAAGGGGCGTGGGGAATGCTAGTTGCCCTTCAATCTCTTTTGACCATCAAAAACTGAAGTAGAACTTTCAATTTCAAATCAAATGAGCCCTCTCTGAAGTTTTTACGAGCATCCCTTCCATAACAACCATATATTCCCACTGGGCATAGCTTACAACGCCTGCCCTCCCGGGCCTGGGGGGCTGTGTCGACCCCGGAGTTTTGTTATATGGTCTTTGAACTATTTAAAAATATGACTATCTCAAAGTTCTTATCGGATGAGTTTGAGGGAAAAAAGGAAGTGGATTGGGGGCTAGGTGCCCTCCAATCTCTTTTGACTCTTAAAAGTGGACTAGAAAATTCTATTTCCAATCCAATGAGCCCTCTTTGAAGTTTATACGAGCATCCCTTCCATAAGAACTATATATGCCCCCAGGGCATAACTGACAACGCCTGCCCTCGGGCCCTGGGGGTTGTGTCGACACCGGAGTTTTTGTTATATGATCTTTGAACTATTTTTAAAAAAAATAGCTATCTCGAAATTTTTATCAGATGCATTTGGGAAAAAATGGCGTGAGGGGGGGGGGGGGGCTTTTTACCTTCCGATATCTTTTGACACTTAAAACATGAACTAGAACTTTAAATTTCCAATCAAATAAGCCCTCTCTGAAGTTTATACGAGCATTCCTTCCATAAGAACCATATATTCCCCCAGGACATAACTTATAACCCTTGCCCTGAAGACTGTGGGGAGAGTGTCCTGCTCTAGATATAATTTCCAGAACTTTAAACTACGTTGAACCAAGTGGCTATTTAAAATTTTTATTGGATGTGTTTGGGGAAAAGGTGGGAGTGGAAAGGGTATTAGTTGCATTTCAATCACTTTCGACTATTAAAAAGGGCACTAACCATTTAAATTTCCAATCGAGTGATCCCTTTTTGAAGTTTCTACGACAACACTTTCTTTAGAAAACCTTATATGCCCCCAGGGAATAACTTACAACCCTTGCCCTGACGGCTGGGGGGGGGTTCATCCTCAAAGACCTAATTTCCAGAATTTGTAACTGCTTTGAACGAAATGGCTATCTCAAAATTTTGATTGGATGTTTTTGGGGAAATGGTGGACGTGAGAGGGAGGTTAGTTGCCCTCGAATCACTTCCGACTATTAAAAAGGACACTAGCCCTTTGAATTTCCAATCGAATGAGCCCCTTTTGAAGTTTCTACGACAAAGCTTTCTATAAAAACCTTATATGCCCCCAGGGCATAACTTATAACCCTTGCCCTGAGGGCTGTGGGGGGAGTGCCCTGCTCAAAAACATAATTTATATCTGGAAATCAACTATTTAGAACAAAATAGCTATATCAAAATTTTGATTGGATGTGTTTTGGGAAATGGTGGGCGTGGAAGAGGTGTTAGATGCTCTCCAATCACTTTTGACTCTTAAAAAGGGCACTAGAACTCTCGATTTTTAATCTAGTGATCCCCCTTTGATGTTTATGCGACGACCCCTTCCATATGAAGTGCGTCTAGGAAAAAATAAACATTGGAGCTGTATGTTTAGCGTTGCCTCTGATAAGCAGAATAATTGTACCTAAAACATTAGGCATGCAGGCCCGCTATAGTTTAACTCCCCCCCCCCTAATATGCAAGCATATAGCCCAAATTTGTTTCTAAAGTGTTATATTTTTATCATACTTAGATATATTTCTTTAGGACTGAGCGTCAGAAACGGGTTCTACTTATATGAAAAATATTAAGTCGAGGCTATATCATACAAGTACAGACTTTTTTTTTCTTTTTTCTCAGTAAAAATACTTAAAAAACAGCAGTTTCAAATCTAGGACAGGAAATACCCCCAAAATAACACTCCAGCACAAGCGTTAAATTATTCTGAACCTCGACAATTCTTTTTTTTGTTTATTTGTTTGTTTTTGTCTCTTTTTTTTTGGGGGGGGGGGGGTAATGTAGACATCTTTGGAGTCAGGACTGGGAAACCAATATTATTTTTCTGTAAAATTAAAAATACGTACATACAAATGTTTGATTACAAGATCTTCGTAGTTATTCAGAAAATAAGGCACATTGACTATTCAAAGAGCGTTGTTCAAGATTTCAGATGTTAAATTGCGGCCAGCTGCTACTGTTTTTAGGGTACTTGTCTAGAATCCGGTAAGTGAAGTTTTGTTAATGCAAATTAAATAAAACAAAATAGGATAAAAACAAAATAGTTCAGAAACAAATTAGGGATATATATTTGCACATTAGGGGTGGGGGTAAAGCTTAGCATAAATTAAATACGTAACCTAACCCAACCTAGGTACATTTTAGTCCCCCTAAGCCCTATTGCTTATCAATAGTATGTTTGACATTTCAACGCTGTTTTGTATTGCACCCTTACCTGATTCTATACAAGTACTGTTTTTAGTCTCGGTGGTTCTATAATGGTTTCCTCTTGCATAATACTTCCTCCAAGTCCAGCAAATACTTTGGAAGTCTTGGTCTTCCATGTCTCACATATATTTGTTTGTTTTTTTTTTCCCCTGCCCTTTTGCACATTAATAAAACCAGGTCCTCTTTTATTGTGCTTTTTTTCCATAACTCAAAAGGTTTTTCAATCTTTTTAATAGAACTTGCTTAATTCCTTAATATATTTTGATTGGTTTTACACTACGGCATACATGATGTTTATCGAAGTTTAGTGATATCATGCTCAAGACACAACGCCTGTTTATTGAAACACTGTTCCGAAAATTAAACAACCCTTGTTCAACTTGCGGGTTCCGTAACTTCAAATCGATTGCAGCGAAAGAAAAAAAAAATAAAGGATAAAACAAGGCTTTAATTGAGTAAAATCAACATAAACTGTCTAAACAAATTGTTCGGCTTAAAAACATTTACAAGCTTGTATGAGTTTTATTAAACTTGTTTATATCGTTTTCTCGAACAAAGCCAAGAGAGTTTTTGTATAAAAAAATCATTTAAAAAATAGAGAGGGTATAAAAAAAAAGTGAATCTAACTAAATGATAGCCATTAGTCTCCCGAATCAGGTGAACCATAATTTATCTTCTCTAATATACCAGTTGCGCTAAACAAACAAAATTTCTTTAACATTGAAGGGATAGCCATGTGACTTGGACAGCTTTCATCCCCTTAAATCTTTATTGGTTCATGGTATGTGAATTAGCTTGTTGTTGTCATTATAGTTGATATATGTTATGCTAGTATTGTAGTTCTTCTCATGGTTAGAGAGTCAGGTATTACTCGTGACAGGAAATAATTTATTCAAGGATTATTGATCCACTAACGGGTCAATGACACCTTTTTCAAGGTCAATCAGGGGCTGTTTCTAACTGTATTGACTCTGGGACGAAGTTTGCACATGCGCACTGAATACTAACGGGGGAATGTATAGATCCGCAAACGGGACAGGATCACGTGTCTCTTTCTAGGCCAATCAGGGGATGTTTCTAAATGTATTGATCTGCTAACGGGAAGTGACACAACTGATATAAGGAAGGATTTTTTCTTTAGTTGTTATTAGTGTGTGAATAGAATTCAAGGAGTGAGAACAGTTTGACTTTACTCATTAGGATACATTAGTAATAATGAGTGGAATGTTTACAATATTAGAAGTTGATAGTAGATTTGATAGCAATGATACAAGAGCCCCAAACATTGCGGTTGAAATTACGAGAGGATAACGGCTTTGTCTGGAATGGGATGAAGTATATGCAAGATATGTGATATCTTTGAGCAAATTTAAAATGGAGGATAAATTATGCTTCCCTGCAAAATTTGATATAGCAAACGTGAATAGACTTCAAAGTGCTTTAAATGCAATAGTGAAGCTTATCGAAGACAATAAGCTGTATCGCTAATTGTACATGTGTAATAATATTGTTTTAATTATACAATAAAATTGTTTCGAAATCAAAATGTCCCTTTCTTTTTGTTAGAATGTTAGATTAACGAATCATGGTCAGTCTAGAGTCAGCAGTGAGAGTGATAGGATTGAAAAATGAATAAATTTGATAAAGAGAGAATTAGATCGAATCTTGTGATTATAAAAAAACGTTTGGTTCTGGATAAGGATTTTCTCGAGTTATCCCTTCAACGGAAGATATTCTCACAGGGAAATCAATCACTAAAATCAATCTTATACAGGTCTGAGAGGATATTTTCCACCATAAAGTCGTTCAGACATGGATTGTCTTCATAAATGTTGAGAAACTGCTTGTAAGTATAGCCGCGACATCTGAACACAAAATATAGTAGTGCATGGAAGCCACCGCTTTTATTCTTCAGATCTTGAACTCTCCTCCAATCTTGAATAATAGTTTTCCCAATGTTCTCAATATGGTTGCTGATTTATCGAGTGTAAGATGTATAGGGTAGGCCAAGAGGATAAAAAAATTCAATCGTCTTCATTGTTTGAAAGATGCACAACCAATGGCCAGTATTCACAGTCGACGGACTGCTATTAACAATTATTAGGGTATTGTTGGTACTCTGAATTTTTCCAAGAAAGTCCGAAGGCAGACAATAGGATCCGTATTTGGACATGTAGGGGTCCGTATTAAATACATTGATTATTTGACTGGTGTTCATGGTGCCAAGTCTAGTAGAACACTGCCTTCGGGAGTGATTTCCAAACATATTTCAAATTGATTTAGTGAGATTCCGAAAGAAAGTCCGAGGGCAGACAATAGGATCTGTATTCGGACATGTAGGGGTCCATATTAAATACATTGATTATTTGACTGGTGTTCATGGTGCCAAGTCTAGTAGAACACTGCCTTCGGGAGTGATTTCCCAACAGATTTCAAATTTATTTAGTGAGATTAGCGGAATTAACTCAGCTAATGGGTTGGCAAATGTACACTCTAAACGCACACTGCTCGTTCGTACTATACTCATATCCTGGGTGCCAGACAAATCCAATACAATGATACCATGTGTTTTAGCGAACATTTCTTCGGTTATACCATTTTCAAATAGTTGTGAATCATGATCTAGGGTTTGCACTGTCAGTTCTTACAATGTCTTATAGGATTTATCAAAAGATAGATTGGAAAGTGGGATTCCATTTACTTTGCAGACAAGAGATGAAAGTCCAAACATTTCAAATTTATGTGGGCATCCAGTCCACGATCCTATTTCACCAGCGCTTTTTACAGATGCCAAGGCCAATTGTGATGGAATTTCGCCATTGATAAAGGATCAGTCGGTGAAGGTGCGTGAGCCTGTGGCAATATGAGGTTGATTGGTAATTGTATGAGGGACAAGTAGTCTAATATTATTTCCGCTGGCTCTCAGTTTTTCCACTGCCAAAGCAACAGAACTTATAACCTGTTGTTTGCGTACCTGTAGTATTGCCGAGGTGAGGGAGAGAGTTACATCAGGATTGGCAGCAAGCTCTTTTCGTAAAATGAAATTGGATGGAGCAAGCGTCAATTTTATATTCACTTTAATATTGGGTGGTAGCCATTGGGGTATATTAAATATTTCATGATATATTTTTCCAACTAGATGTAATTTACTAGTTGTAGCATTTTTAAGTGCATCTGTACTATCAGTATTAGTAATATATTCATATCCATTGGATGTGCCTCTCAATTCCTTGTATGACTTGGATGTTATCAGCATAAATTGCATATGGCTTTTATAATGTGAGAGATTGTTGCTTTTGCTCATCAGTTTGCCATTTATGTAGACACTAATTTGAGGAAATAAATTATGTAATATACAATTTTCATAGGATATTCCATCGGCAAGAGTTGGCAATGTATTATCGGATTTCCGGACTTTCATTCGTAAATCTATAAATGTCGAAGACATGTCCATAAAGTAGTCTCCATTGGAATAAATTTGAAAGTGGATATTATCGGAGAGGGGTTGTTGTGGATAAAATTGTTCATAGTATCCCTGTTTTACACTCACATCAACATTTTTTGCATTGAATAGATTTAAAGATGAAGTGATTGAAGGTTGGGAATCCTTCTGCGGTAGATATGACATCTTAGGAAAACAAATCTAGTTTCGATCTAACAATTCTCTTCCTGGGGCTTCTTCTAGTGCTTATTGTACACGTCGGCTTTTTACTTCTTTTCTTTGACAAGGGTGATGTCTTTCGTTTCTGACCTGAGTAGAAACTGATGACTGATGCACTGTTTCTAGATCTTTTTAAACCTTTTCCATTTTTTTGAGATTTCAATTGCTCACCAAGGGTTCGCGCACTGGACCTGATATTTTCCGAAGGACTTTTTTTAAAATCCTTGCCAGAGCTCCAATTGTATAGTGTAGAAGATGCAAAATCTGTCGCAGCTGGTACAATATATTTTCTAGCCAGAGGTAGTGCAGAGCGAAACAGCTTTGCAAACCAACTGCCAGACATACACGAGCAACCTTTGTAATAGTCCATTCCATTGCCCACTTGTCTTTGCCCAAGATTACTAACAGAGCAGTCAATATCGGAACAAATGAATACCACTTTTTCATTAGACATCCTATTATTGAATGGGTTGAGAATGGCATGTAATCTCATCCAAACCCTTTTTTATTGCTAGGGGATCACCTAATTTAGTTTTTAGTGTTAACTGAGAGAGTTCCAAATAGGAAGTGTTTACGGGAAAATATCGAAGATGCTTTAAATTGTAATCGTGAATATGTTCTTGATTGGTTTTGCGTTCAAGAACTCGTAGGAGGGGAACATTGCTATTGCCAACCCGGGATGTTTCAACAAATGAAGCGTAGAGAAATATACAAGTGTCCGTGGAGAAGGCAGACGGCAAGTCAACAAAAATAAAATTAGTGTTTCAGCACTTTTACCATTGATTATATTGAGCTTAAAGCCAAGAACATCTTTTAGAATATCATTAAGAATAACCTTTTCATCGGCAATGGGTGAACTAATGTAGATCTTGCCCTCCTCCTTTGAATAGTTGAAATGAAAGGCTCCCTTATTAAGAGCTGAAATTCTTTTATTGAGTACTTCTTAGGGTAATTAGGGTAGTTAGGATAGATCTTCTTAGGGTTAGGTGAGTTCTTCTTAGGGTAATTCAATATATGGATAATTCATCCAATTGATCTTTTGAATTTGTTCTTGATCACCTGAGGGTGGCGGCCAATCATAGGGTCTAATTTTTATATCATATTTGCGGTCCTTTCTCAAGATATCATATGTATTTTTAAGAATATAGTCGACAAGAGCCACTTCATACTTTCCATCGTCGTTGAATTTGATAGTGGGAGAAACTTTCGTCAAAAAATCACTTTTTCTATTCAAATCATTGTAGAGAGGATCAGAAACATTGGACATGAAAGTCACATAGAAATCATTGGGCATTGTTAATGTCTTCAACTGCAACCCATAAATCAAAATCAGAGTTGTATCCTATCCAGCGAACAAGCAACTGTCTCTTGCCCCTGCGAGTACGACTCTTTAATATCTTTTCAATTTGATTAATTTCACTAGTGTTTCTAACTTTTTGCAGTTCATATTCATAAAAACCGCCGAGAATCTCATCATGTTTGGTGTCTCGCAGTCGATATGTCGTGGGTGAAGTGTCTAGGATTTTGAACCCCTTAAAAAGTTCAGTGCTCCATAAATAATTCCCTTTTTCAAAAATATTGATGGCTCGGCTAATTCGAAGTGTATCATCAACATGGAATTTCTCCTTCACATTTTTTTTTTCTTTTTCACTGTAATATTTCTTTAGAAAAGCATCAAATTTATTTTCACTGAAATGATCGTTCTAACGGCTAACATCGGACAGGGATGGAAGTGGTCGCTGGTTGTATATTTGCACGATTTTATATAAATCATTAATAAAAGCAAAAGTATTTTTCAGGGTGCAACATCGTGAAATTAATAGACGAATCGTTCTTATAAATCGTTCAGCCAATGCAGCCTTTATAGGGCTATGACTATGATAGACTGTTGTTTTATATTTCAATAGAACCTTTTGCACATGAGGATTAACAAATTCGCTATCGCGATCCGATTGAATTTTTCTATAGCAATCCTGTTCAAGAATACTTTCTAAAGCATGAGCAACTTCAACACTTCTCTTTGATTGCAATGGAATGGTATAGGCATAGTGACTAAAGACACTGATTGCCACTAGAATATATTTGTAGGGTGTATTGTGACGCCTTTGAATCGCATCTAAAGTTAAAAGATCAGTTTGCATTATATGCAGAGGGGAAAGGGCCTAAGTTTGTCGATATTGTTTGCATGAAGTCTACGATTCCTATTCAGAGTGTAACTAGGTTCATTTTCTAGATACTCTTTTGCATTTTTTAATGTGCTGCCATCTATGTTAGAGGCAACTTTAGAAAGCGTTGTAGAGAACTTAAACTTCCCGCTTCACCAATATTTTCATAGACATGTTTTAAAACTTCATCCATTTTGAACGCAAACCCGTAGTCCAATGTCCACTCCCCTTTTGTACACTGGGGAGTGAAACAATACGTGGTTACTTTTGACTAGCAGCCACTGGGTTTATAAAATCATTGCTGCTGCTTCTGCTGCTGCTGCTAGTATTTTCCAAGATTTCTTCTTGTTCTTTTTTAAATGGTGTTGGCGTTGTTGGAGGACTATATTCTCTTAGTTTTTTTTAGAATTTGCTTATTGCCAATAAGACTTTTGGGGAAGTTTGATGCATTTAGAAAGGTATATAGATAATTGTCAAATGATAAAAGTCCTTTACGATTCGTCACCATATCGCAAATTAAATCAACTAGATTATAACTTTTTCCCTTCCCTGTGCTATCGACCTGAACTTGATGATCACTACCGCTTTCCAACATGAGATATGCTAATACTCTTTTACTCTGTTCTCGATAGGTCACTGGCAATAGGTTTCCAATTAAAATCACTATGGAATTCAATTCCTTCTCCTTTGATTGCACTGCTGAATCTTGAGGAGATGTTTCCTGTTTAGGGGGATCTGAGACGGTGGCGGGTCTCTCACGATAAGTTCTATGTTTGTCCATACGTCGCAATGCATCTTGAAGTAAAACTTGCTTTTTATCATCGGCAATATTTTCATCATTAATGAATTTGCTTAGATTATCTAACCCATTATGGGGTACCATCTCCATGTTGAAGATGCGGTAGTCAGGTGCGTGGCAGGTGGCACCGTTCCCTGTCTAATGATGCATGGCAATGGATTTATGGGCTTTGTCGGGCTAACCACCTGGCAGAGCTTCTTTTGCCTGGTTATGATTAACAACAAAAAGCCTCGGACCAAACAGCCATTTCGACGACGACCTGTAACACGTCCACTGACCATCCAAACGGACTTGTTTACAGTAGCCCACTGCAATTTACGAGGTCTCATATCTGAGTTTGACCAGTTCCTACATTTAGGGAACTCGGTCAAGCCATCTATCATGTGCATCACTGAGACCAATCTAAACCAAAAAATTCACAGCAGTGAGGTTGCCATACAGGGATACATACTCCTCAGACGGGATCGAGAGTGTACTGAAGGCGCTAAGTACAGAGGAGGAGGAGTCGCTGTTTATATACAGAGCCATATACCTTATTCATGCCTGAACATACCAGATTCAGCAGGCGAAGAAGCTCTGTGGGTCAGGGTTACCCTCCCAAATAAATCTATGATTGTCGGTACCGTGTATAACCCTCCAACTTACCAGATTAGCAGCTACCTTGAAACCTCCCTTCAATATATTCGGGGCAAGTACGCTAAGTCTGCCATTATCCTTCATGGATAATCTCTTTCTCTTACGGGCTGGAACAACTTGTCGATTTCGACACGTATCACGGCCCTAACGGATCATCTCGTCTTGACCTATTCCTTACAGATCACCCTGAATCCTTTAAGGTAGACGCTTATGCTTTCACCAGTGACCACGTTGCCGTCGTTGCACGTGGAAACCTACGTATTTCGCCTCCAGTAAAGCATGAACGAACAATCTGGCTATACTAAAGAGGTGAATGGGATGGTTTGAGAAACACTCTCTTTTCTCAGCAGTGGAGAGCTTTCCTCCTGGAAGGCCCAGAGAAAGCTGCAGATAAGTACCAGCAGGCCATAGTTGACTCTTTCGAAAAGCATATCCCTTCAAAGCGGATCCAGGTTTCCACTAAGGACAAACCTTGGTTCAACGCCCAGTGTAAGAAGACAATCTGAGCAAAGCAAAAGGCACACAAGCGATGGCTACTTTCGAAGAGCGAAGAGAACAGAATTGCATTCATAAATGCGCGCAAAGATGCAGTTCGAGTGATTCGGCAGTCCCGGGTTCAGTATAAGGAGACATTTGCCACCAAGCTTCAACTTGCTTCGGCAAAGAGTTGGTCAAGAATTGTCAAGGAGGCTTTACCGTCGTCAAAGGGGACCGCAATTCCTTCTGTCCAGAATAACGGAACAGTGGTACAAGATCCACAGGCAAAGGCTGAAGCTCTTGCTAAGGCTTTTGCAGAATTCTTGAATCTAGACGATGACGTTAGAGAAGTGCCAAAATTCTCAGACCGAACCGACACTGTCCTGGAACGCGTGAATTTTTCTGCTCCCAAGATCCTTTGCATTCTGCAAAATCTGGATGTGACCAAAGCCATGGGTCCTGACAACATACCAAATGTTGTCCTCAAGTCCGGCTGTGCCGAACTAGCTGGACCCTTGTCATTGCTTTTCCGGCTGTACTTTTGCTCTGGAACCTTCCCACGAACATGGAAGTCCGCCCATGTTATACCTACTCTAAAGCCAGAAGGCGATCCAACGAGCCTGGGCTCCTACAGGCCTATTAACCTTCTCTCCTGTGTTGGCAAAGTCTACGAGAGCGTTTCCAATAAAACACTTCATCAGTACCTGGAATCAAATGAACTTCTAGGCGATCGCCAATATGGATTCCACCGGAAACTCTCAATATTAGACTGCCTAGTGGTCCAGTATCAGGAGTAGATAGAACTACTGGCAATGGGATACGACATCAGGCTACTATCCGTCGACATTGCAAAAGCTTTTGACAGAGTATGGCACCGTGGCCTGCTAAAGAAACTCTATGTGTATGGTGTTCGTGGATGTCTTTTAAAGGTGATTGAGAGCTTTCTTTCCGATCGTTTACTGCGGCTTGTTCTTGACGGGTTTATTTCCCGAGAATATCCAGTGAAAGCAGGGGTACCCCAGGGCAGTGTCTTGGGACCTATGCTCTTCCTTATCTACATAAACGACATGGGAGACAACCTCGCAAACCCTCTGCACCACTTTGACGACGATACCACGGCACACTCAGCCGTCCCTAAACACGAAGACCCAACACAAGCCTTTTCCCTACAGATGGATCTTTTGAAATTGAAAAGTGGTCTGATGCATGGATGATCAACTTCAATGCATCGAAAACAAAGGAGCTTCTAATTACCCGATCAAAGGTGCCACGTGAACACCTCAGTTTCATCTTCAAAAATGAAGCTACAAAGAGAGTCGACGAGCTTCGTCTCTTGGAACAACTGATCTCTCTTGGAACAACCACCTTGATTGGGTGAGAACCTCCTGCGCAAGAAAGCTGAGAGTTACTCTTCGCTGCAAAAACCTTCTTCCATCAAGCTCGATCATCCCACTCTATAGGTCTTGCATCAGACCCATAGCTGAATATGGATGCCCGCTATTTGCTGGTGTTCCGAAAACGCTGTTGGCACCCCTTCAGAAGATCCTGAATAGGGCAAATAGGGAGGGCTGCGCCTCTACACAAGAATTGCTCCAGCCTTTAAATGAAAGGTTTGATGTAGCGTCGATGGCTGTTTTCTACAAGTACATGAATTCGCCTCCCTCAGACGAGCCCTCTCGAATCGTGCCCCCCTTTGTCCAGCTGACAGGGCAGACACGAAGGCACACAGCTCGGTCCAATTATCTAAAGGAGGATACGCCGAAAACCGAGCACTTGAGGAACAGCTTCATCTGGCGTTGCACTTCTATCTGGAACGATCTTCCTGGGGGTATTATCCCTGCAAATCCCTCTGTTGACACCCTCAAAAGAAGGTTCAATAGACATTTAAAACCTCGAGGCCATTGAAAGAGGTAAATGATTAGCCGCATATCAGATACTTTGAAGTACCTGGCGCCGTGAATATTGGAATAAAAAAACAGACATTTTTGTACAACAATACGAATAGCTATAGCAC
This sequence comes from Artemia sp. Qi Xiang Cuo, assembly GCF_049724085.1. Lineage (NCBI taxonomy): Eukaryota > Metazoa > Arthropoda > Branchiopoda > Anostraca > Artemiidae > Artemia > Artemia sp. Qi Xiang Cuo. Next base: position 39,177,808 of record NC_142802.1, read on the forward strand.
TATTTGTACAACAATAACATTTTTCACTTAAAAAAACAACTTACAACACGAACAATAGTACAGTTGACCACTAAGAATAGAATATGAGAAACCTGCAGGCAATTGACAACATTTAAAATACCCCCCTCCACTAAGGGCCCCCCCCCCCCGGGGCGGTGGGCGGGAGCCGCGGCCTTAACGCCGGCCGTGGGCGAGACCCCCCCCCCTGGGGATGGCGTGGAAACTCTGTATACAATAGTCGCTACTGCAGGTTAGGTTAGGTTGTACTATTTGAGCATTTAAGTTAATTGATCAGGTTAGATTAGGTTGTACTAGGTGAGCATTTAGGTTAATTTATCAGGTTAGGTTAGATTGTACTGTATTTGAGAATTCAAGTTAATCTATCAGTTTAAGGTTGTTTAGGTTAGGTTAGGTTAATTTATCGTGATCAAGCTGGTTACGAAAGTTTACACATTCAACCCGGTCTGAAATTCCATAGTGGCTGTTGAGGAGTACATTTACACCATTCTCAAGCATAAAGACCTTGTCAGATTCACACGACATGGCATTCTTTTCAACTCTAACAGTATAATTTTTATGCTGCAGAGATCGAATTGCTAGCACCGTTGCTCTCGGCACTAGACAACTAACTCGGACTTGAAAGACTTAGTGCGCCAGTTAAACTAAATAGAGGGCTTCGACAAGGCTCAGTTCTAAGTCCGATATTATTTAACACTTTGACTTCTAAGGTTACAAAACAAATCTCTGGTGGGCTTAGCCTTGATCTTTGTGATCTGAGTCTAATAAGCTATGCCGATGATTTACTTATGTTGAGTTTTTCTCTGATTCTATTGCAGGATAATTTAGATAAGCTTGTATCTGGCTATAGAGCTATTGGTCTGCAAGTTAATGGTAAGAAAACTGATTTTCTGGTTTTCAACTCAACGAAACGGGATGCACCAGAACGAACTGTTTCAGTAGATAGCGTTACTATTGCACCGTCTTCTTCGCTTAAATACTTAGGTCTTCTGTACGGTCGAGATAAGAAAGCAACTAGAATTCTTTGCCTTGACACCCTTATGTCAAACCTACGAATTGGCTATGCTAAACTGGCCCCCCTGAAGTATTCATACAATCGGCAAATTCTGGCGAGGCTATATAGAGCGGTGGCACTCCCACATATTCTTTACCTGTCCCCTGTATGGGACTGGTTTACGGAAACAGAGCGACTAAAGGCTAGATCTGCGTTCTGCAAATATTTAAAATTTTTGTTACGAGTACCGCTGTTTGAGAGAAATACATTTCTCTTGGACAACTATCTTATTCCAGAGCCTCGTGAAGTTGTGGTAACGCAGGAAACCAATGCTAGAAAAGGTGCACTGGAGCACCTTTACGATTTCCTTCCGTTGCACGTCATGTACGAGCTGTGAATGTATATAGTGTATATAATCTAATCGTTTATGTTTGAAGTGATGTTTTTTTTGTTTTTCCCTTACTCCGCCATGTTTTTGTTTTATTGGTGGGCTAAAATAAACTATCTATCTATCTATACTCATGTTGAAATTATTTTTTACAAAATGGGTAGGCACCCCTTTACACACTTTCTTTATATCTTTGTCGTGGGTTTCTACACAATAAACTTTAGGACCGGGGAACACCCCAATGGATATTAAATCACTCCCCGTCTCTGATTTTAACATTAGTAGCTGATTGGGAGCTTGACGTTTCACCAAACTGGGGTAGAGGGACGCATTCCAGTTAGTGAAATCCATCCGCGAGCTGATCTACAACCGTTTTTCTAAATCATTTAATAAATCCCCGGTTTTTACTTTTAATAGCAGAGAATCTGTATCCCCATAATAAACTTGAACCTCCCCCTCCTTTGGCCATTGTACCTTGCACACATTGTAGAAAAGGGACAACATGAGCTTTTTGGAAATTTCCAGTACTTCCCGCTATATTCTTGTTCAGTACAACATTCCTCTTTTTCCTGTGTAGAAGAGCCATGTTCGGCTCTATGCTCGTGAACGATGTAAAATTAGGGTTGGCAATAATTCGTGCACATTCTTGGGGGCAGGTTACGACGTCACAACGGGATCTATTTCGCATGCTTTCACACATTTTGCCAAACGCTGAATTTAAAATGAGCTTGTACATTTCCTTTTCTACTTTACTTTTGGCCTGAGAGTGTTTACCAACAAAGGTGTCGATAAACGTCTTCAATTAGGGTTTCTGACTGAAAGCTGGACCCTATGTATTTTTGTGATCTTGAAACCATTGTTCACCATCCATCGCAAAAGCACATGGTGAACAACGATATTCTGTTTAGGGTCCAGATCTGCAATCAGTTTCTGTTTAGAGGGGGTCCAGGGCATACCCATATCATCAACCAAAGATTGATTGTATGGGCTCAGCGATACCTAGGTCACTGTTCGGTTGACACAAGGGAATACAAAATTCTTGACAGAATCATAAAGCGCCATTGGTATGTGCCCGTCAATTTCAAAGAACCATCCTTGTGGCCCATTGTCCTCGACTGTGTGAATTTCGGGCATCTCACAAGGATTCTCAAGCCATTTATAGTTTCCACACGGCAAACAGTAGTGAGACATTGCCGAGGGGTACAACGAGTTCATGTAAAGGAAAAATGCATTTGACTTTACATCAGTGTCTTGTCCACTTGGAACTGTTGTTAAAACGAGATCCCCATGAAAAACATACCCCCCCCCCCTCATCGACCTTTCTACAAAAATGTGTTGATCTACATCAGTGATCAATCCTATTTCCTCCCTACTAAATTTTAAAATCAAGTCCATCACCAAATGTAGTATGGAAAAATAATAACCTAAATCTAATCTAAATTCTGAATAGATTTTATATGTGTTTCTACAAACAATATCTAATAGAGTGAAAACATCAGTGGACAAGTACAGTCTACAGTAATCCCACCCATTTTTACAATTACACTTTTCCCAAACCCTCTCGGCAAATTGATATTCCTCTGCAGTGCATTCACTATTGGTGAGTGAATTAAAGAAAGCATCAATTGGAGGTAGTTTCAACTCGCTTAACCGAGCACCAGAAAAGTAATAGTCGTATGTATATACGCCCTTACAGGTCAGTAGGTCATACATTTCACTGTCTGGAAAGTGCTGTTTAAGCCGAGGAAAACTATCAAATTGTCGCTTTTCTGCACTTGAATCAATTGACTCAATGCCTTGGGGAAAAAAACTAAATGAATCTAAAAACCTGATTTTATTCCAACATGACGGGTTTGACGGTATGCTCATTATCCTCCGCCTGCCATTTCAATTCGAAAAGCGGTAGCTTCTCAGCCGATTTGGGGATATTTTTATAGGTATATGAGTTATTTATCCATGGACTATATACTCCCTGTCCCTTCCTGTGCATACTTGCAAAGGCTGGTAAAATAAATTTTAAGTCGTAATTTGAATTGTGAATAAAAACCGGGATAAAAAACTGCTGGCTTACATTCACATTGCACGATTGATGTGCTACACCACGAAAATTACTACCCCCTGATGATAGTTCCTGCCACAATTGATTATGGTCCCTGACTTTCCCCTTCCCCCTAGTCCCTTTCCCCTTAGTCCGCTCTTCAAATTCCTCCTTAAAAACCCAGCATATTTTTTGATTTTTAATCGCTGAACGATCCTCTGCAGACAACAACTTTGGGTAATGGGTATTTTTCAAACGAGAAATAGCTCCATTTGCGGTGATAATTAATTTAGTTAATGCCTTGATCATGCACTCATTCTCATCCAACGTCTCGACTATTTCTAACAACTGCATTGTATTAGAGCTGTCTCTTTGCGCGTTAGTATAGGGAACCGAAAAAGCTTGATGTTCTTTGACTTTATTAGGAAATCGGTTATCATTTCCATCCAGTAGCCTAGCTTCACATTCTAAAGAGATCTTATTGCTATGCATGAGATTATTTTGGAAATTCTTAAATTTTAAAATGGCCCTGTCACCCGTAACTGTTTCCACTGATTGGTAGCCATGCTGTCTACAATGTTTCATATGATTCTGTAGCTTTAAATCACTACGAAATCGGGACAGGCATGTTGGACAGTAGAAACGTACACCCCCCGTTCTTTTTACCCTCCCCCAGAACTCTACTGATATCTGTAATTGGGTTAAAATGACCAATTGCATTGGGTTAACTAGGTGGTGTGTATAACAACCAAACCCAGGGTTTTACCAATTCAATTGATGGGACCCTTACTGGGAACAACACCCCCTTGTTATTAGAACGTGCCACGTCCTCAAATTCAGTTTCAAATTTAATCACAATAGCACCGATATTTAAACGGACATTTCACTTTTAGAAAATATCAATTGTTCTTAGTGTTACTGGAAATTTTCCCTCTATATAAGAAAAATCTACTGGGGGGAAATCGGATCCCTCCTTCCCAAGTACAGCCCAGTATTCTAAATTTGTCTTTAAAGCGTCAAGTGCTAGAGGCTCGAATGCTGATATGAGGAAAGCGTACATGAAACATTTTGACCTGTTTCAAAACAGATTCGTAGAATGCCTTGACAATCCTCTAAATCGGGATTATATTTTAAAACTGTATCCCTCTCCCCACCCCCTCTTAAAATAAAATCTTTTTTAAATTTACAATTATTAAACCTTAAAATTCCAATAAATAAAACTACTGACCCACTCCCGTTCTCATTATAATTTTCGAAATGCGTAATAATGTGGTCTACCCATTGGCTAAAAACTGTTTTATAATTTTGTAAATGTGGGTAGACCACTAGCATCTCGGTATGTACATAGTAGTCAAAGACCTCACTTTTATCCTCATTTAAATAAAATATCTTTAAAACAATTGAAACCTTAATAGAGTCCCTACCCCCCACAGTCGACTCGTGGTTTGTAGAAGTGTAAAAATTTTATCTACATATACATGAAGAATATCTATAGGGTCAAATATAAAATTCCACCCATAAGCGAATTAAAGGGATCCCCAAAGGTTGCAGTGTCGACTACTTTTGTATTTAATACTGAATTTGTTTGGTAAAATTCAGGTAGTGCTATAAATTGTGTATTGTTACCGTCCCCCTCTTGTATATAATCCCCCTCCCTCCAGCACCACTTGGTTCAACAATAGGACTGTGAGAATTTATCGTAGTCATTTAATTTGATTGTACTGCAACTATGTTCATTTATTCAGTGGGGGAGGGTTCTCAGTTAATTCACTGACAAAATTATCTAAAATTAGCATGGTATTTGGACTTAGCAATGTTAAGGCCTCCTGCTCAACTGTGTTAGGCTCTACATCGAAATAATTAGTTAGAAAATCATCATCATTAAAAGGTATTTCAATGAAGTTACCGATATCATACCATTTATTGATAGGTGATGCTTCCTGTATGGCCAGAAACTCCATAGAAACATCAATGAGTTCTTCTTCTTCTTTTTCAACTGACAAGGGTGGAGACAACGAATATAGAACCAATGCAATCTATAAAAGAAAATAGCTTATTTTCAGTGTGTCTAAATCACCCTATTTTAAAAATTGGATTGTTATTTACATGTGCTTAAAAACACGCTTAGTAGTAGCAGCATTTGGTTAATTCCCTACTCTAACTAATCTATATATTCTGAAAGTTCTAACTGAATATAAGATATTTACAATCTATAACATGACATAGTAGGTTTTGATTTTGTTCAAACACACCCCTCAAAAAATTTCAAATTAATACTCTTTATGGGCTTTGAAAAAAAACCGGTGTCTTTACTTGATTTGAGATGGATAGCCTATACATTTCATGATACACAACTAATTACAATAGAAAGTTGTTTTTATAATATTTGTAGAGGAAAGGTGAAGCATTCGTTAAAAAACAGTTTATATCGCAAAGGATTTTGTTACTTATTATGACTGGGATATATTGCCTTTTTTGGCTTCGCTAACCTAATTTGGCAGGTTGAATGCATCCACTTGTTATGATTCAAAGGGAGAACGTTATATTTTATCAGGTTGAAAAAATAGCAAGAAATAAAATTTAAACTTACATCTCCAAATTCCGGTTGCACTTGAGTGTCGGATGGTCCTGTCTAAGCATGTTGGGGGGTGAACGGGGTGGTGACGTCACGCTCTTGTGCAGCTGGGCCCGCAGTGTCAGTGGGATATGCAGATGTGGCAGCGATATCACTTGCTTGGAGGGTTGGAGCAGTGAGGCTCACCATCTTGTGAGCAGCCATCCACTCCCTCTTTAATTTTCTGCCAGGCTGCATTGGTGTCTGATCAGATGGGACTTGGGCAGGCAGGGCTGGTCTGGAAGGGATATGGGTGGCTCTCGATGGGCCAGCCATCTCCAGCTGTTGCATTGGAGTAGCGTCACTACCCTTAGCTCTCTTTTCAGGAGGAGGCGGGCATTTCTTATAATTTTCCTTAAAGAGAAGAAAAAATTTAGTATAAAATAACGACTCCCTGTTACGGAAGAAAATATATTAGTACCCTTCCCCCCTTTTCAGCAAAGCAAAAATTAAAAATTTGGAAGGAAGAAGCTAGGATTAGAAATCAATCATTTTTAATCAACAACTTGAGAGAAATTAACCCTGACAATCAGTAGTCTATAGCCTTAGGATAGAAATCAATGTTTCTATTTTTACCCTTTAGAAAATAAAACAACGTATAATTTAAAGCAGAAAGAGCCCCGGTATGTTTAAAGTTAAAAAAACTAACATTATTCTTTAGGGCCAAAAGTTGCATCAAATCCAGGCCAATGATTTAAAATCTAGATCTCAAAAAATCCAGCCATAAATATGGTATAATTAAAAGCTAACCAAACACTAAACTTTAGTGTTATAGATATAGGAAAGGCTACATTAGTTTTCTTGTCAAAAGGTGTACATGTCTGCACAATGAATCCACCCGCTTGCAGTTCACACGAAGAAACAGTTTGTTTCATCTTACAACGAAGTTGTTTGAAGCGACTCCCAGAACTCAGGCACAGCCCCCTCCCCTCTCCCCCGTATAAACACTGAGTACTCAAAATGGAAGACAAATTTCCCATGTGAAATATTTATCATAAGCAATAGCTACCCCCCTAGCAATTCATAAGATGTACTGTAGAAAGATATATCGCTAATTTGACTGGAAAAAAGTATCTTTTTCTTGAAACTATTTCACTTGGTTTGTCCGAAGATTGTAATTGAGTTACACAGGATGCGCACTTGACGGGGTGCTATAATTATCCTATTTAAATCTTAGCGGCTTAGCGTCATAAGGGGGTCAATATACCTAAGAATTGACGGAAGTAAGTTGTCACTTTTGCTTGAATACAGAAAGCATGAAAATTACATGAATTTATCGAAAAAGAGAATTATTTCCAATGAAAGAATTCATCATGAAATTGAATAAAGAATTCAGGGTATACCCACCCCCCCAATACAAAAAATCTCCACTATGCGATGTTTAAAGTCGTTAGAAAGCGTAAAATACGCTCTTTTTTACCATCTTACCCCCCCCCCCCCAGTTAACGGGGGGGGGGGGGTAACATGGTAAATAAGAGCGTATTTTACGCTTTCTAACGACTATAAAGATCGCATAGTGGAGTTTTTTTTGTATTGGGGGGGGGGGTATAGCCTGAATTTGAATATACTGGAGGGGGACTACACAAATGATTTTATTTGGAAATAGTCTAAGAAAATTTACTAAACAGAACTCACCTTATAAATGTTTGTAGCTAAGGCTTCCAACTCATCAATATTCAATCTTATCTCCATGGCGGCTTGAGACTATGATAATTTAACCTCAACGCATGTCCATTATAAACAAAATCTCAAGGGTGAATTGTGAAGCAAGAGAAACCTCTTGTAAGTTTCTGATTAACTTTGAAATACACGTGATCCTGTTCCGTTAGCAGATCAATACATTTCTAAACATCCGCTGATTGACCTAGAAAGACACATGTGATCTTGTTCCCTTTGGCGAATCAATACATTGCCCCGTTAGTATTCAGTGCACATGTGCAAACTTCGTCCCGGAGTCAATACAGTTAGAAACAGCCCCTGATTGACCTTGAAAAAGGTGTCATTGACCCGTTAGTGGATCAATAATCCTTGAATAAATTATTTCCTGTCACGAGTAATACCTGACTCCCTACTCTCATGCTTTTTCAGGGGTTCGTGCTCCACGCTTGGTTACTTTTTTCAATTCAGCTTTAACAAAAATTTTAACTTTGCTTAGCGTGCTTAGCGTACTGTTTGGGGCATTAAGAGCCATGCTAATGAGCCATATGTCGCATTTTTGTTCTTCATATTACTATTTTCGTTGTATGCTTTTTTTCTCCTATCATGTAACACTTAACTTCATCCTCTGTAAACACTTAATTATTCCCAAATTCGAGTAAGAAATCCATCCACTGGAAAATATATTGAAAAACTGCTTGCAGAGGCAAAACTTGAAAGAATAATCAAACTTGCAAAAGAAGAGGCATGGAAAAATTTCCTCTTATTAGTGTCTCGTGAAACGCAAGAGTCAAAGATCCATAAATTCCTAGACGAAATGTGTGGCAAATTCTCCTCACAGAACCCCCTTCATTACCAGCTAACTCTAAATGGTCAGCAACTGGAAGCCAACGAAGAAAAATCTGAATTGCAAAAAACACCAAACAAAAGAAACTATATATAAAACCAACATAAATCATATTTACGTTGCCAGGTAACACTAAAGTTTTGTTGTTACCTTTAGTTGGCATTGCCGAAAGAAATATTGCGAGTAGAAAAGGGGGTGCCAGCACAGGGCGAACACAACTGTTGCCATCTATAATCAAGTCTAACGGGACAGGGTCAATGACACCTTTTTCAAGGTCAATCAGGGGATGTTTCTAAGCCTATTGAATACAGAACGAGATTTGTACATGCGCAGTTAATACCTAACCTGAATCAATGGTATTGATCCATGAAGGGGACAGGATCACGTGTCTTTTTCAAGGTCAATCAGGGGATGTTTGTAAGTGTATTGATCCACTAAGGGGACAGGATTTCTGGGAAATTGATAACATAATAGACTGGGACAAGAGGGGACAGGATTTCTGGGAAATTGATTGCATAATCGACTGGTACAAGAGGGGACAGGATTTCTGGGAAATTGATTACATAATCGACGGGGAATTCTAACATGAGGGGAATTAGGTTACTAGTGTTGGTCAATTTGTTTGTTGTTTCTCTGATAGACATAAGTTCAACAACAATTGCTGGATAATCAACGGGAGGACAGGATCACGCGTCTCTTTCTAGGCCAATCATAGGAGCCGGAAACACTAACGGGACAAGCTCGCAGTGAATATAATAAGAGGATTTCTACTATAATTGTTATTAGTGAGTGTGAGAATTAACAGGAAAAAGGAATTGATTCGCTAAGTCTAGAGTTATCAGTCTGATAACAGGACTGAATAAATTGTGCTAGAAATATCCTTTTTTTGTGACTGTTGAGTATTTAAAGGACAATGTTTTGATTTTGAGTATTCTCATGAACCTACTACATGTTTAGACAGTATAGACGCAGGGATAGAGGAGAAAAATCCGGAGAAAATTAGGAAAAAAATCATAGATGATATGGAGAGAAATTTGTACAGATTGCAAGCAAGCTAGCATAAAACAAGGTTTGATACGACAGAAAAGGAAGATCCGAAAAGAAGAGACAGAGAAAAGAGGGCTTTCTCTAGAGAGATATCTCAAAATATTGTATAAAAGACAGTGATGAAAACTCAAAGAAAAATGTTCATAGTGCAAGATATAACACTGAATATTATAATGAATATGATCTACGAGAAGAGAAAAACTCTATGGAATGGATTTTAAACATCGAAAATCGGGATGGAAGAGCTCTCATATATCATCTAATTATTGATATGCTTAATGAGTTTTATATCGTAATCATACAATAAATTTGTTTGTACTAGAGAAAGAGAAAAAGGTTTTATAAAAAAAAATACACACATTAACAACAAAACCCAAAGTTTATTAAACTTGTATGGGTACACATCACCTTTTACAAAACTCTACATACACAATTACTACCAGCCAGCCTTAGACCCCCCCCCCAAAAGGACAAAAAATAATAATAAGAAAATAAATAAATAAATATAAACGAAATAAATTAATTTCTAAAAATTTCACGACCTAATTGGATACTGAAGACACAAAACTAAAAATCATTCATTCTATTCTACCTCCTCGTCGCCCTCCCCAAAAAAAAGTGTCACAATCACTTGAGAGAAAATTCGCCCAGCAAGGATTAAAACTCATATGTAGACAAACACTGTCCTTTTAATTTACTGCGAAATTCATTTAGCTCATCAATTGTTGAAATTGCCTGCGTTAATGGTTCCCATACCCGAGGGCCAACATGTCTTATGGAAAAAACAGATCGCTTTGTAATATCCTGAGGTCGCCGAACTACTGTTGATGTTCTAGTCGAGTAATTATGAAAATTAACACCACTTGTAAACATTTCCCTAAAACACTCAGGTAATAACGCGTGTGTATATTTAAACATAAAATGAGCATTATAAAAACGGAATAATCCAGCCATCGGTAATATATTTACTTGATTATATCTATGTCTAACATACATATTATGATTATCTCCAGTTAAAACACGTAAGGCATTATTTTGTAAACTTCTAAGGGGACGAAGGTGAATTAAGAACGTGCTTGCCCACACAAGACAACTATATAGAAGGTATGGGTGAACAAAAGAAAAATAAAGCAATCTCATAATGACTTTCAGAAAAAAGTGCTTCAGTGTCCTCATCCTCCCAACATTTCTGGTGACTTTGCCACTAACACATGAAATGTGCTCTTTGAAGTTAAGGCACTCATCAACAATCACCCCTAGATACTTTGTCGAAACTTCCCGAGGCAGAATATTTTCACCTAACTGTATTTTTTCATTCCAAGGGTAGTAATTGCTACTTCTCCCATACATTACAAAATGGGATTTTGCATGGTTTAGCTGAAGCCTGTTAACCCTCATCCATTTCTCAATGTTTAACATGCCAGTCTGAAGATTCTGTATAAGCATTTTCCCGGTTTTTGTAGCAACAGTAAAATGCGTGTCATCAGCAAAATAAGGCAAAATAGATTTTGATCTTCCAGTATCACTACATTTTAAATCAAAAGTCAGTCCATCGATAGCATTTCGCTGGTCATCAATATATATAAGAGACAGTAGTGGCCCCAAAACAGACTCTTGAGTGACACCAAATTCAACGCTTTTAACTTGCGATTTAATTTCACCTTCACTGACAAACTTCTTTCGATCCTGGAGAAAAAATTCCAACAGACGATAAAAAATACCTCGAAAACCGCCATTCCTCATCTACACCAGAAGATTTCTATGTTCCACTGCATCAAAGGCTTTCACAAAGTCCAAAAACAAAACAGATGCAAATTTCCACCTTTGGTCCAGAGCATCGTTCACAAAAGTCGTGAGAAAAAGAAGAGCTTGATCTGTCGACATTACTTTACGGAATCCAAACTGAGTTTTACTAAAATACTTTTTATTCTCAAGAAAATCGACCATCCTGCCACTAATCAATTTTTCAAAAACTCTCGGTAAAACTGGCAGCAATGAAATAGGCCTATAATCATTCGGCAAATTTTTTTCCCCGCCCTTAAAAAGCGGAACCACTCTAGCAATTTTCATAAAATCGGGAAAAACACCAACTTTTAGGCACATATTAAATAGAACACAAACTTGGTCGCATATTTCCGAGAAAACATACGTAAGTACACGCAATGAAAGGAAGTCAGCACCCGAAGCATTATTTCTCATGTTCCACAATGTGGTACGTAATTCACTAGCAGTTACTGGTTTCGTATATGCAGATACATCACTTTCCTTAGGTAAAAACCGGTGGCATATTCCATCCTCAGGAAATTTTCTCGTAGAATCCGCAATCCGTTTACCAACAATAGAAAAATGATCACACATATTATGTACAATCGAAGCATCAGTGTTGAAATTTTCAGGTAAAATTGAACTTTTGGAAGGGATGAGAACAGAGTGAATTACTCTCCACGTTCGCCTGGGATTACCTGCACTTTTTTAAACTCATTTCGATAATAATTAATTCTCGCTTCTCGTAATAGGTTATTGAGTTCACAATTATATTTCTTGTATCTCACTTTCGCCTCAGGAGACACTACAGAATATTTATATAGCAGTCTTCGATTTGATATGGCCTTAATCAGTCCTCTAGTAACCCAGGGTTTTCTAGGGGTAACATGAAACGCTGGCTTTTTAATAACTGTACAACTTTCTATTAGTAATTTAGTTATTTCTGAATACCACAATGAAAACTTTTCATTCACTTGCAGATCAGTACTTTCTAAAAAGTCAAATTGAGTGTTCTTTTATTTTCTTCTGAATATGTTAGCAGCCTCAGCATCCATTTTCAATGCAGAAATTTGTGATGGTATATTCATAGCTGTAGGGACACCAAACTCTCTAATAACAACAAGAACTCCAAAATGATCAGAAACATCATTCAAAATAACATCAGCAAAATCATACTTCACATTAACAAATATATTATCCAAAAGTGATTCTGAGCGCAAAGTCACTCGACTACATATATTAACTGTCGGTCTTAAACCGTAACCCAACATAACATATAAAAAATCACGAACTCTCGGGTTTACATTTACTGAAAATAGATCAAGATTAAAGTCTCCACAAACAAAGCATGGGCGATTTAAACCTGACAACTTATCCATTTGCCGCTCCAGCAAATCATTAAATTCCTGCACATTTCCAGATGGAGGTCGATAAACAACCACCACAAAGAAAAATTTTCCTGACTTAAAAAGTTCAACCACCATTGATTCAAAAACCATCTCTTTATTTACACGTAGATCATTCCGTATTTTCATTGTAATATTCTTTCTGCAATATAAAGCCAATCCACCATGTAATCGTGATTCCCTATTCTGCGTCACACAAACATAACTATCAATTTCAAGTAGACTTGTATGATTACGAAGCCACGTTTCATTCAATGCAAGCCCATCCAACTCAGAAAACTTACAAAGTTCGGTTAAAAAATTAAATGAACTAGAAAGACCTTGACAATTCAAATGGAAAATGCTCAAACTTTGCTGACCCATAGTCGATTTATTTCCAATATCAACTGGAAATTTATATTTAACCACTGGAAAATCCTCCATCGTCCCTTCATCATAATCCGGATTTAAGACCCCATTCCCCAGAACATCCCAACTCAACGAATTTCTCTCAAGTTTTTTCAATCTATTATTGTCATAATCTAACTCATTTTTTTCAAGACACAAGCTTAGGAAGCAAACGAGGAAACTCATAGAAAAATTAACTCTACTTACAACAACCACAAGTGATCTCCAGTATCCAGGAGGGCCGAAATCAATAACAAAATAAAAAAAACTGAAAAAAGAGAAAATAAATTAAAAATAAAATTTATCATAAATAAAATACAAAATAAAAAGATACAACATAACATAAATAGTGACTAAAACCACCCTGCCATTTCATCATAAACAATAAGTACAACAACATGGAACCCTCCATACAAGACAGTAGAACACGTTCCACCGTCTCGTAGAAAAGAAACTCCCCGCCGCTGCACCCACTGCCCATACAATATAACAAAAAAAAACTCATGGAAAATAAAAAGGGAAAAATCTCGCTCATATTAAAAAATACAGGATAATGCAATCGAGGAAAAATATAATTGGTTTTCTTCATCAGGCACACACTTGTGCTAGTGCCGCTAACCAGGAATACAGAATTCATCTTATAATAGCAAAAAATGACTCTAAACATCAAAACAAAACAAATGAAATGCTAGAATCAACAATCAAGTAGCTCTGGTATTGGCCCATTATACATATATTTCACTTTTCCAACACCTTCTTTCTCAATCTGAATGAAGGGAGGAACAGTATTAGATACCCAAGCTGGAAGACTCTTTCTACTCAATTTAGATTTAGTCTCGTAAAGTCTTTTCCGCGATTCACGAACACTCAATAGAGCATCATCGCTGACGTAAACATTTTTCATGACTGTATTTAAACCAAAAGCCTTATTCTTAAGTTTTTTCCCATTGCGTATAATCATCAACTTCGCCTCGCGTGATTTAACATTCACTTTGACAAACTTTTGGTCTTTATTGTTCGTAACTATTGTAAATTCTGAAACCTTTGTTAATTCTAATCCATTGCTACATATCTATTGAAATAAACTTTTAGCAGTGGCTACATCATCACAAACCGTATTCCACACATTAATGTTATTTTCTGTAGATAAATATTCCACTGACATTAATCTTGCCGACAACGAAGATGTCATTTCACAGTAATATTTTGCTTCAGTGGATACAATATGCATTTGCGTTTTTAGTGAAATTAGTTCTTCATTTACTGCATCGCAATTTTTACCAACTTGAGCACCATTGGATTGTAAGATAGCTTGAACATTGTCCACAGAAATTACTCGATTTTCTAGATTAGCCAATCTCGTGTCAATTGATTTTAATGTACTTTGAGACTCCGTTACGATTTCAAGAATTTTCGAGAAATCGTCCGCTAATGACTGGATCGAAGCACGATTTATTGACTTTTGCGTTGAAGATGAATGCTCAGATTCGTCATGCGAAACCGATCCAAATTGGTCCTCTGATTTACGTTTACGCTTATTCCTCGTCATCACAAACCAGTAAATAAAAAATTAGAATATTCTTACCGGAAAAAGTACTTCTTATTTATCCACGTAAGTACCGTCGTGCAGTTCGCTAAGCCGTTAATGCACGGCTAACACATAAATTGCCAAACAGGAACTCCTCAAATCTTCGCATTGGAACCCTCAGCTAATAAATTGACTTCTGTTTATGCGTAATCATTAATTAGCAGACTCCTTACATAAAAAGAACTTGTTCGCATTCACAGAACAAAACTCCGCCCACTTTGCTATTTCAATTCATTTTATCTCACATCAACCTAGGTTAAAAGCACTAGCCAAACGATGTTACTCGGCTGATAGCTGATTCATAACTGAATTAATTTTTAACTATATTTTTAGTTAATTTAACTAATTAACTATATTAATTTTCTCATACTAGATATGCATAGAGTAAGGATACCAGCAGAGACTTCTGTACATGAATAGTTCAGTTTGATTATATCACTCCACAGAGTGCTATCAGGCCACAGCCAAGTTTTCTATCAAAGATAAAAAAACAAATCATTCTTCTAATCTTTATTCTTTTGAGAAATCAATATTTATAACTGTTTTTATGTACAAAATCTCGGGTGCAATTACTTGAAACTCATTATCTTTCATTACCAATGTGTCTAGCAGAGGGGGCATGTCCTCAAATAAGCCTTCTCGTAATCTTATTTTCATCGAAGAGTGCAGACTATCAACCAACAAAAGTTAAAAATGAAGGTGAAATCTATCGAACTGAAAAGATATTAAAGAAACCCACTCGAAGGTGTGGGAGGTGATCAACCTTTTGATAGCTATGATACAGCTTTGTTTTTGCTTATTGGATTAGCGATAAAGATACTTGACTTGATCAGGAGATTCTATTTAACTTTTATGTCCAACGTTTCCGATCCTCTCTACAACGACTTGAATAAGACAAGTGATTTTCTTACGAAACTCTCCCCCGCCATCAAATTCGATGACGGAAAGTATGAAGTGTCTCTTTTCGACTATATTCTCAAAAATACCTATGACATCCTGAGAAAGGATCGCGTGTATCACATAAAAGTTATACCATTCGATTGGTCACTCTTTGTCGAGTATGAATGGGTTGAAGCACTAAAATCTAGCGAATATCCACATGTCAAATTGAAATATATTGAATGCGATAATATGACCGATTTGTGTCGTACAATCAATAGAAAAATCTCATATCGTAGGAATGGTAAATTCCATTTTAATCATTCAATTGAACATGATAGGATTTACATTACCTCACCTGTTGACAGTGAAATGATTATTCTCAATGATAATCTGAGAGACGTTCTTGGCTTTAAACAGAATATGATCAATGGGAAAAACGCTGGCACCGTTTACGGGATGGATCAAGTTATTTTTGCTGATTATCTACCTGGTTTTACCTCGGACTCTTGCATATTTCTCTATGCATCTTTTGTGGAAACGTCAAGAGTTGGTAATGCAAATGTCCCCCTCCTACGTGTTCTTGAACTAAAAACAACTCATGAACTTATTCATCACTATAATATAAAGCATCTTCAGTATGTTCCTGTAAACACTTCGTATTTGGAACTCTGTCAGTTAACACTAAGAAGTGAATTGGGTGATCCTCTAGCATTAACAAAAGGCTTAGCAGTGATTACATGTCATTTTCGACCTATTGTCGGCGACACTTGCACCTAAAATCAACAATAAAAGAATTCAATTTGTCTGTCCCGATATCGAGTCCTATGTTAGTGCTCTGATTCCACGTCAAATAGGTAATGGGCTGGACTATGACGAGAGGCGTACTAAAAAGTCTGGCTATGGTCTTGGTAGCTGGTTTGCTAGGCTATTTCGTTCTGCACTACCCCTTGCCAGAAAATATCTTGTACCTGCTGCATCAAATTTTGCTGCCTCAACACTACAGGACTGGGGGTCAGGTAGAATTTCAAAAAGAGTGTTAAGGAAAATATTAGATCTTCAGGAAGAGCCGTTGGTGAGGAATTAAAATCTCAGCAAAATGGGGAAGGATTTGAAAAGGATGCGTGCACCTCATTCACTCATCAGTCTTTATCCAGGCAGGAAGCGATGGAAATCAACTAGGATTTTGAGAAATAAAACAACGAAGAACAATAAGAAGAAGAATAATAAGAAAACTACTGTTAGATCAAAAAAGGATTTCGTCTCTTGAGATGACTTATCTTCCCACAAGGAATCATATCCATCAATCAGTTCCTCATTGAATCTGTTCAATTCTGAAAATGTTGATGTCAGTGTCAAGTATGGCTACAATGAACAATTTCACCCCCCACAACCCCTTTCGGAAAATATACACTTTCAAAAATTTTCCAATGAAGACTATTTAATTGATTTGTCATCAATATTTATTGATTTAAATGTTGCAGTGAAGAAAATATCAGACAATACAACTCCAGATGCTGCCGACGGTCTCTCATACGAAAATTGTATTCTACACAATCTGTTCAAACAAATTAATGTATTTATTAATGGAACATTGGTGAGCACTAGTAATAACTTCTCCAACTATGCAAGCTACATACAATTTATGATGATGACACCAAAGGCTTATAAGGAGTTGAGAGGACAATCATTGGGCTATGAATATCGATCAGATGTTGATACTGACGGTGAGTTGACTATTGCAGTAACCCAGGAGTATCATCTGGTCGGAAAATTAAATCATGAGATATTGAATATATCCCAATGGCTACCCTCCAATGTCAAGATTGACATAAAGTCGCAACTAGCCCCATCGAATTTCATTTTGAGAAAAACACTTCCTGCAGCACCCGATGATAATGTCATTATCACATCGGCAATTTTCCAAGTCCAAAAACAACAGGTTATGAGCTATGTTGCATTGGCAGTGGAAAAGCTAAGAGCCAATGGCAACAACATTAAACTTCTTGTCCCCCATACGATCACTAATCAACGTCACATTGCCACCGGCTCTCGTAGCTATACCAATTCATCATTTATCAATGGAAAAATCCCATCAAAATTGGCTTTGGCCTTTGTGAAGAGTGGCAGTGCCGTTGGATCCTGGACTGAATAACCCCATGATTTTAATTTTTTCGTTCTATTTAGCCTTGTGTGCAAAGTGAATGGTATTCCACTATACACTCTATCATTTGACAAAAAATCCTATAGAACTCTGTGCGAGTTGACCATGCAATCTCTAGATCATGATTCCCAACTATTTGAAAATGGAATAACCGATTCAATTTTTTCAAAAAATCATGGCGTAATTGTTTTGGACTTGTCAGGGACCCAGGATATGAGCATAGTACGAACAGGGAATGTGCGTTTAGAGTGTACATTTTCCGATGCTTTGACTTAGAGTATCACGCTAATATCATTTAGTCAATTTGAAACCTATTGGGAAATCACACCCGACGGCAGTGTTCTACTAGACCTAGCACCATGAACACAAACCAAATAATCAAAGTATTTAGTATGGATCCATACATGTCTCAGTACAAGTCCTATTGCATACCATCGGACTTCATTGAAAAAATTCCAAGTGTTAACAATATCCTAATCATTGCTAATAGCAGTCCATCGACTTTGAAGACAGGCCATTGGCTATGCATCTTTCAAACAGCGAAGAATATTAAATTTGTTTATCCTCTTGGCCTATCGTATAAATTCTACACTCCATACATCAGCAACTTTATTGAAAGCAGTGGGAAAACTATTATTCAAAATCAACGAAGAGTACAGGATTTAACGACTAAGACATGTGGTTTTCATGCTCTACTCTTTTTCATATTCAGATGTCGTAGCTATACCTACAAGTAGTTTCCGACATCTACGTTGACTTACCTGGATTGAACGACTTTCTAGTGTAAAATATACTTACAAGCGTGTTTAATATTGATTTTAGTGCCCTACTAATAAAATGTTCTAAAAATTTATGTGAAATTGTTTATTAATAAATGAAAAAAATGTATATGATAAAAAACGACTTTTCTACTTTTTAGATTTCATCTTTTACTAGGTATAGGTATTTTTCGAGAACAACTAATGCAGGTAGATTATCTGAATTCACAGTATACTGATCCTGATGTGCTGCAATGTTAGGGTCACATTTTCTACAATAGAGTGTAACTTCTCTCTTATCATATCTCTTTGTATAGTCAATGATACTATTCTCATTCATTTTATAGAATTCACATGTTTCAATTTGCTTATTTGAAACAATGTCACAAACAGTGTCCTCAAGTGGCAAATCACATTCCGTCACAGCCAAATAAAAATCAGTGGGCTTATAATCGTAGTAGTCATTGTCTTCACAACGATGACGCAGAAACCAAATTCTTTTGTTGTTCCAATAGTTGAATCGCTGTCCCGGCTCCTCCTCCCAGAACAATCTAAAACCACGACGATACCAATCTCTTAGCAATAAAGTAAAATCACGCTTATGATTATTTCCAATCATACCGAGATATGTATTCTCCCATTGATTACATTTATCATAGTGGCAATTCGAGCATAGGTGCCCTCTAGGATGAGTCACACACCTCTTCAAGACAGGAATTACAACCTTTAATTTGTACAGTATATCCTCTATGCAATTTACATGGGTTGCATAATCTGCACTTTTCATCATACTCATCAATCATTGTGTAATTCTCACATGATGACCAGCTGCCCAGTGTGTACATGCATAGCGAACATGTATGGAACATTTTTTCATGTGTTGACACGCTCACTGCCACAATGAAACTGAACTACCAACAACAAAAAATTGAGTGGGATAGATAGAGAGGAGTAAATCATCCTTGAATGCCATCTTTCTCATGAGAAAAAATTCCTAAATTTCTAAACTAGTGTTTACAAGCATATCCACAATATCATTTTGCCGTGTTGTGATTAATATATCAATAAATTGTGTAAATGCATTTGGACCACGACGTATAAGCTTCATGCAATAATCTAATGACGGGGACTCAGTTTTCCTTATATTGGCAAGTATTCCCTGAGAAAATATCTTTCTTGGAATAGACAGCTCTAGAAAATCATCATCTAGAATCAAATGTTTTTCCATAAGAACAAGACTCCCTAAGACTCACTCTTTTTCAAATATATTCATTTTTTATAAGCCTAAGTATCTCACTGCCAAAGATAGACTAACCAGAACGTGATCTACTCTGGAACATATGCAGTAATCTAGAATAGAATAAAAATTAACATTGATTTAGGAACAATTTTATTTAGTATAGTTACAATAATAATATTCACTGACGCATTTTGTTCTAGTCAATATATTTCCCTAGCGCATCTATAATGCTGCCTGAAGTCTATTTATATGCACAATGTTCAGTTTCGCAGCAAAACATAATTGCTCCTCCAGCTTAAATTTGCTTAATGATATCATGTATCTAGCATACATATCGTCCCATTCAAAGCATAGTCTACAGCCTCCGGTTATTTCCACAGCCACATTTGGTACTCGTATATCTTTGCTGCTGCTGCCGGCTCCACGATCACTCTCCAATAATGTAATTACACCACTCATTTTCTCTACTAATATCCTCTCAAATAAACTATTCTCTCTGAATTCAATTCTTGTAGTAATGAGAATTGCAATGAAAATCACTCCTTTTATTCTAATCCAATTACCAATCAAGTTATCGTATATGGAGTAACCTCCGCTGTCTCTGATTGGCCCTAAAAAATGGGTGTTGCCTCAAAAACCAGTCTGGTTGCCTCATACAATCTCGACCACACTCTCAAAACATGTTTGACCACTTTATATATTTGCCAGCTTTTTAAAATGTCCACGTGAAACTGTACTGCATATTCTTGTGAAATTAATATCAATAGCAAAAAACCACTCTGATTTTGTCTTATACAACCCTGACTATAGTTTCAAAACGTGTTTGGCCACTTTACAGGTATAAAAGGATTGGTTGCTTTTTGCAATGTTCACGTGAAACTGTAGTGTTTACCATGTGAGGGAGTACTGACTCTCTTTGAAAAGGGGTAGAGCATCAAGCAAATAGCAGGGTCCTAGGGCATTAGGCAAAAAGTATGGTTATTCCTAGGGCCTCAAGCAAAATGGTACTTAGTCCTCTACTAATGTCCTCGAGGCATACCTTACAACCCTTGCCCTGAGGACCATGAGGGGGTTCTCATCCTCAAAGACATAATTTCTGGACTGTTTAACCACGTCAAACAAAATAACTATCTAGAGATTTTGACTGGAAGTGTTTGGGAAAATAATGGGCGTGAGGAAGGGGGTGCCCTCCAATCACTTTTGACTATTAAAGAAGGTACTAGCTCTTTTAATTACCAACCGACTGAGCCCTTTTTGAAGTTTCTACGACAAAAAATAGCCATCTTAAAATTTCTATCAGATTTCTGGAAAATACGACGTGTGTGTGGGGGGGGGCTATTTGCCTTCTGATCACTTTGACTCTTAAAAAGAGCACTATAACTTCTGATTACCAGTCTAATTAGCCCTCTTTGAAGTTTTTACGACCACTATTTCTATAAAAAAACTTATATGCCCCCAGGGTGTAACTTACAACCCTTGACCTGAGGGCTATTGGGGGGGGGGGGAGGATATCCTCAAAGACATAATTTCTGGACCTTTCAACTACACTGAACAAAATGGTTTTCTTAAAAATCATGATTAAATGTGTTTGGGGAAATGATTGGTGTATGGGGGTTGGATAACCTCAAATCACTTTCTATAGTTAAAAAGGCCAGTAGAGCTTCTAATTACCAATCAAATGGGCCCCTTCCTATAAAAATCTTAGATTCTCACAGGGCATAACTTACAACCCTTGCTCCTAGGGTTGTGGGGGGAGTGTCATTCTCAAAGTCATAATTTCCAGACCTTAAAACTACACTGAACAAAATGGTTATCTCAAAATTTTGATTGGATATGTTTGGGGAAATGATTGACGTGGGGAGGGGGAGTTGGCTGCCCTCCATGAGCTCTTTCGAAGTTCCTATGACATTTCTTTCTATAAGAAGTTCCCTGGTCTAAAAAAAAAAATATATTGTGCCCACATCGCTTTTAACTTAGGCAGCGCTGTCGCGCTGTCCACGATATTTTGTCTTGAGATTTCAATTATACAGCACTGGAAGTGCTGATTCGATCCGGTAAGCCCCCCCCCCTAAAATTCAGTCTATGGGCGCCCATGGCTGCTACTACTGTAACTACTTCTACTAATACAGCACTATTGCTCCTACTTACTACTTCTAGAACTACCAATACTACTGGTATTGGTCTCCGTTTAGTCTCCAGAGTGATAGCATCTTTTAGGATTTATTGAACTTTAAAACCAGCTGTGAAAATTGTATTAATTCAGTGCCTTGAGCTTTAATATAATTCAGTGACCTCGAGGATTACAGAAGTTTGACAATACTCTGCTACGGATTATAATCTAAAGTAGACTGATTGATATGGATTAATTGCTTTGTTTGGATTTAATAATAAGGTAGCAACAATAGATCGTCCTATAATTTTGTGTGGCGTTCGAATTACTTTGGATTAGCTGATTAAGGATGCCAGAGTACGGTGGTGAATAACAAAACAGGTTCCGCGAACCACCGGGCCAGCCGTCAATTGCTGATTGCCCCTGCTGCCGTGGGCCTGGCCACTGAAAGTTAAGTTGATTTTTCTTCTCTTTTTTTGGTTTTTCTCGTAGTAGCGAAGTAATGTCAAAATTCCAACAGTTCCAGCTTGCGTTAGCGAATTTCAAAAAATTCCCGCTGTGGCCCGTGAGAATTATCCGAGTTTCAAAGGATAAAAAAGGAATCTTCAACTACCTAGTTTTTGCGTATGGAGATCACACAGAGTCGCGCCTAACGGAGAATAGTCTCATCTCGTTTGAGGACAATTACTGCGAAGCATCTACAAAACTGATAAAAATGTTGGAAGTGCGTTTAAAGAGGTTAACCAAAACCTGGACATTTATAAGACGGCTTCCAAAACTTTCGTGTCGCTGAAAGCAGTTTCTTCTGAACCATCTACCGCGGATTTGCTAGCTAAAATAGTCGCAACTGAGGTTGAAATCGCTAACACAAAAGAATCAATGATGAGCGCGATTACTAAGCAAGTTAAAGATAAATGCGGAAACGACCGAACTCCGAAAACTTCTGTTGAGACTATCGTGAGTGAAATATACTCGTCAGTGTCGCTTGAGTTTAATCCGAAGCTAGAGCAATTGTTGGTATCAGTAAAGAATATCAAAGGACTGATTGAAAATTTAGAGAACCGAATTGCAAAAGTAGAAGTGAAAATTGATGATTTGAGCAAGAAAAACAGCTTGGAACTCTAGTTTTTCACGGCATTAAGCAGCAGCCGGGTGTTGACTTGAAGTCGACCATTCTGAATATAGCCTCGCAAAAGCTGGGGCTTTCCGGTATCTCTGATTGTGATTTTGCTATGGTTTACAGGTCGAAATTGAATAATCCAGGGTCGGCAAACGATAAAGTTGTACCAGTGTTCGTGAGATTTTCTACCTGTGAGACGGCCCGTAAAGTGTTTGCGAGTAAATCAAAATTGGCTGGTTCGAAAATCTTTTTGTCTGAGTCTCTAACCAAGTGCCGTCGTGATATCCTGAGTGCCGCGAGAGATAAGTTTGGCGTGAAAAATGTATGGTCAGATTGTGGCCAGGTATTCGCAATGCTTCCGGGTGAGCGAGCTCCTCGTCGAATAAACTCGCTTTCAAATTGCGTTTAGTTTGTTGTTTATGAGTAGTTTGGTAGTGTTTATCTCGTTAAGATGTTCTATATTGCTCTTTATTTATATTTTTATTTTTTGGGTTATTTTTTGATTTCTTATAATCATAAATATCATCCCGTTTGAGCGTGGAAAAGGGATGAATTATAGGATTCTTTTTTGCGTAAGTTGATATGAGTAGTAGTTTACGTGGAAGATTGAGTGATTTGCAAAATAATCCATTTAATGTTGATGATTATTTGTTGACGGATATTGGAAATGATGGGTCGCAAATTAGTTTTCGTCCATCTCTTGATAGTAAATATCGCCAGTTATCAGCTTTGGAGGAGTTAGACCGGTCTGGATTTCATGCATGTACATGGAATTGTCATTTAACGTCTTCTTACCATGAGATTTTTGATTTTATTTCCCGATCATTTACATTTAATGGCATTATGTGAAACATTTTTGGGTCATGATACCCTTCTCTCGTCCTTTGACTTTCCAGGTTATGAACTGATTGCTCGAAGTCGCTCGTCAATGGGACATGGAGGCCTGGCTTTCATTGTCCGCCAGGATTCGAATTGGAAAATTAGAAAGGATTTGGACATTTGGAAGGAGGATAGGATAGAAACCTTTAGTATAGAAATTCAGTTTGAAAATCGAGCTTGTATTTTTACTGTTGTATATAAGCCACCAAGTGCATCATTTGAAGAGTTTGCTGAAGGATTTGAATGTCTTTCTGCAAAGGTAAATAGATCTAGTCAAGAGTTTATATGTATGGGAGACTTTAATTTTGATTTGTTAAATATGCGTGGCCTAAATTTGGATTTTTTGAGCCTGATGATGTCAAATGATTTATACCCGACCGTGAGCATTCCAACGAAAATCACGGATCATTCGGAAACGCTCATAGATAATGTGTTTGTGTCTTCAGCGATACTAAGTAAAGCGTGCTGCTCTGTCGTTGTAAGCCCAGCCTCCGACCATCTTCCGGTTGTATTGCATTTGAATTCTGAAGTGAAGAAAAATAACAGAAAGAATAAAATACCAATGCGTGAACTGAAGCCAGTTAATCTGAAATAATTTGAAGAACAAATTAGTGTTATTAACTGGGAAACAGCACTGAATGAAGATCATCCGTCGGAAGCATTTGAAAAGTTTAACCAAATAGTGTCGAATATTTATGATAGCACGTGTCTGCTTAAAGCAACAAACCCCAGAAAGAATAAACCGAGAAAACCGTGGTGTGATCATGAGCTGCTTAATCTGTTTAATATGAGAAATCAGGCGTGTGAGGAGCAGCTGAATCATCCGCAGAATAATGAGCTCCATTTGATGTATAAAGAGCTAAGGAATAGGGTAAATGCCCTAAGAAGAAAAAAAGAAGGCATATTTTACAAATGTATTTGAAGAAAGTAAAGGTAACCCCAAAGCAACATGGCAAGTTGTGAATGAACTCCTAAAAGGTCCTATGAAGCCATCGGACTCAAAAATTGTGCTAAATAATAGGACCTTGGAAGAAACTGAGGAAATCTGCAACGCATTTGGACAATATTTCTCTGAAATTGGCTGCAAGATTCAAGAAGAAGCAAGGAACTCCCATGTTTTCGAATCAAGCAGTTTTGTGGATGAGCGAGGAAGAGGTTTTGAAATGAATTTCCAGCCTTGTACTGAAGAGGAGGTACGCAAAAGTGTTAGCACGATTAAGTCAAATACTGCAGGAGTTGATGGAATGAGCCTTAGAACGCTAAAGTCGGTTCTGGTTTATTTGCTTCCTGTCCTCGTATACCTTATCAATATTTCTATGGAAAAGGGGATGTTTCCGAGTGCGCCTAAAATAGCTAAAGTTGGACCGTTGCACAAAGGCGGAGTCAAAACTGACATATCTAATTGTAGACCAATATCAATTCTCCCGATTTATTAAAAAATTTATGAAAAGATTGTTCATCACCGGCTTTACGAGTATCTGATGAAAATTGGTGTTTTACACGATGGTCAATTTGGATTTCGGAAAGGACATTCAACGACGCAGGCAGTCCAGCATCTTCTGGAAAATATTAACTCAGCACTTGAGAATGGCAAGCAGTGCATGGGCGTTTTTATTGATTTTAAAAAGGCTTTCGACACTGTTGATTTTAAGATTTTATTGGAAAGGCTGTATTATTTAGGCATAAAGGGTAGTGTTTTAAATTAGTTTGAATCGTATTTAAGTGAAAGGAAGCTGCGAGTGACTTTGAGTAACAAATCTTCTCAGCCGTTTCCCATAAAGTGTGGTGTTCCACAGCGCTCAGTTCTTGGTCCTCTCCTGTACCTGATATTCGTAGACACAATGAGATTCTACCTTCCCGGAGCTTCAGTTACTTCGTTTGCTGACGACACGGCTTTAGTGATTACAGCAAAGTCGCTGCAAGAGCTCTTGTTCAAGGCGAATAAGACGCTTGATGGCCTACACGAATTTGTTTGTGCTAACCTATTTAGCGTCAATGCATCAAAAACTAATTTTATAATGTTTACGAGGACAGGTTTTGCTCCCACTATCCCTGGTGTGATTATTTACAATGGCCTACCGCTCTCACTAGTCGAAGAGATCCGATATCTGGGATTCATCCTGGATCGAAACTTGAGTTGGAGAAAACACTGCGACATCATAGCATGCAAGCTGGCGCGAGGCCTTGGAGTTCTGAACCGTTTTCAAAATTTTTTACCTTTGAAAATTCTGCTTTTATTGTATTTCTCATTAATAGCACCTTATATAAATTATGGTTGTTTGATTTGGGCGAGTAATTTTAGTTGCAATTTTAGAAGAGTTCAAGTTCTGCAGAATAAGGCTATAAGGTTGATTGGAAGGAAGGTATGATCGTGGTATTGATAGCACTGAATCACTTTCTAGAAAGTTTAAAACTTTTTAAGGTTGGTGAAATAAGGGAATATCAAATTGGAGTATTTGTATTTTAGTGTCTGAATGGTCTTGCACCGGATTTTTTTATGAATATTTTTAAGCCTAATTCGTTTTATCACGATTATTCGACTAGGAGTGCGGATAGTCTTGCATCTGAGCCACGGAACACAACGAGAGCGAGTCAAGTGACCAGACACATGGGCCCGTCAGTTTGGAATTCGTTCCCAGATTCTGTTTGTCAAGCTGAAAGTGTGCCGCAACTTAAAACACGTATTAAAAATCATTTCTTTTCAGGAATTTGGTAGTGTTAAAGGTTCGGGAGAAGGCTTTTTTTTTTTTTTTTTTTTTTAGATATTTTATTTTTATTTTTTACATTTTGTGCCATTATATATTTATCATTAATTTCATTTATTATTATTGCTATCCCCTTTTTTCATTTTATTTGGTGTGTTGATTTGGCATGCATGATATCCAACCGGTTGCTTTTTCAAGCATCTTCTTGCTTTAGTGCGACTTGTTGTCACATTAATTTGTTTTTTTGTTAATAAAAATGTATGAACATGAACCTGAACCTATTAAGGCTACGCGTATGAAGGTGAAAAATTGACAGAGTGTAGAGGGGTAACTTCAACTAAATCAAAACACATATGTGCATGCAGATTGTCAAAAGGGTGTATTAAAAGAATAGATTTGGGTACTAATTTGGAGCTTTCAGAGAATGCTTAAAGGCGAAGATGAACTGACAAAAAGGTTATATATGCATACCACTGCTAAAACTATTGCGACCGCTACTTTTGTTGCTATTATTGCTACTAAACTACTCCAACTACTACTTCAATTCTAACTACTTTCAAGGCTAAGAGTATTAAGATGAAAAGGGGATTTTATGAATGGATTTAGGTATTAAGTAGGAACTTTCAGAGAATACTTAAAGAGGACAACCAATTGACCAAAAGACAATATGTATAGGCTATTGCTAACACTACTACCACTGCTATGTTTACTACTACTACTACTGTTGCAACTACTTATAAAGCTAAGAGCATTAAGATGAAAATTTCATAGAACGGTGTGTAAGTACCGTCAGAGCAACGGGTAATTGTATTTAATTGAAACGTCCAGGACTTGATGAGAGGAATGTTCATCTGGTCGAAAGCAAATATGTAAATACTACTGCTGATACTAGTGCTATTACTATTAATACTAGCATGGGCGTGCGTAGCTTCTTCTCTACCGGGGGAGAGGGCCAGCCGATTCTGTGATGAAGGGTGGGGGGCTGAAGTTATATTGGTAGTTCACAAAACTTTACGTTGCCGGCAAGTTCTATTATATCTATGAAATATTTATTAATAAGTAATCACCAAAAATCATAAATCATCAATAAGCTTCAGCATTAATCAATCTTCTCGGATTAGAGCTAAATCTTTCCAAGACATTATGGATACTTGCATCTTGTTTGAATTTTATTCTGTTATTCCAGCAGTTTATTTCCAGCTTTTTCAACCATCTACTTTTTATCAACTCCTTTTTTAGCCATCTACCTTTTTTTAACTGCTTTTTCAACCATCTGCCTTTTCAGTCATATTTAGTGTAAATTTGAAATTCTAGGGGGGGCAGCTGCCTTCTTTCCGTACGCCCATGAATACTAGCTACTATTTAAATTACTAATATTACTACTGTGACTACTATTGCAAATATGCATAAGGGTATGAAGTTGAAATTGTCAGGGAATTTTAAGGAGGGAAGGTGAACTAAATCACAACACGCCGTCTCTATGCATGTTGTCAAAAGGGTGTCTCAGTAATCAGAGGCAACGCTGTAGCGTTGCCTATAGTAAAGGCCATAGCCTACGGCTCCAATGTTTTATTATTTATTATTATTTTTTTTTCCCAGAGGCATTTCATATGGAAGGGGTCGTCGTAGAAGCTTCAAAGGGGGCTCATTCGATTGGAAATCGAGATTTCTAGTGCACTTTTTAATAGTAGAAAATGATTGGTGGGCAACTAGCCCCCCCCCCCATGTCCATCATTCCCCCAAACACATCCAATAAAAATTTTGAGATAGCCATTTTGTTCAGCGTAGTTGATTTCCAGATAGAAAATATATTTTTGAGAAGGATACCCCCCCCACAACCCTCAGGGCGAGGGTTTTAAGTTATGCCCTGGGGGCCTATAAGGTTTTTAGAGAAGGCTTTGTTATAGAAACTGCAAAACAGGCTCATTCCTTTGAACCTTAAACTGCTAGTGCCCTTTTTAATAGTCAAAAGTGATTGGAGTGTAACTAGCCAACCCCCCCCCCCCACGCCCATCATTTCCCCAAACACATCCAATCAAATTTTTTGGATAGCCATTTTGTTCAGCGTATTTGATTTCCAGATAGAAAATATATTTTGAGGTGGACACTCCCCAACAACTCTCAGGTCAAGGGTTTTAAGATATGCCCTAGGGGCATATAAGGTTTTTATAGAAGGCGTTGTAGTAGAAACTTCAAAACAGATTCATTCGATTGGAAACTAAAGGGCTATTGCCGTTTTTAATAGTCCAAAATGATTTGAGGGCAACTAGCCCCCCCCCCACGCCCATCAGTCCCCCCAACACATCCCAACAAACTTTTGAGCTAGCCATTTTTTTGAGCGTAGGTGATTTGCAGATAGAAAATATGTTTTTGAGGAGGACACTCCCCCACAACCCTTATGGCAAGGGTTTTAAGATATGCCCTTGGGACATATTTGGTTTTTATAGAAAGTGCTGTCATAGAAACTTCAAAACAGGCTGATTTGACTGGAAATCAAAGGGCTAGTGCCCTTTTTAATGGTCAAAAGTGATTGGCGTTCAACTAGCCCCCCCCCCATGCCCAGGCGTTCCCCAATCACAGACAATCAAAATTTTGATATGGCCATTTTGTTCAGCGTAGTTGATTTCCAGGTAGAAAATATATTTTTGAGGAGTACACTACTCCACAACCTTCAGTGCAAGGGTTTTAAGATATGCCCTTGGGCCATACAAGGTTTTATAGAGGGCGTTGTCGTAGAAACTTCAAAAAAGGTTCATTTGATTGGAAATTCAAAAGGATAGTGCCCTTTTTAATAGTCAAAAGTGATTGGAGGGCACCTAGGCCCCCCCCGCTCGTCATTCCCCCAAACACATCCCACCCCCACCTAGCCCACCCCCCTCCCTACGCCCATCATTCCCCTAGACACATCCAATCAAAATTTTGAGATAGCCATTTTTGTTCAGCGTAGTTGATTTCAAGATTGAAAATATATTTTTGAAGAGGACACTCCCCCACAACCCTCAGGGCAAAGGTTTTAGGTTATGCCCTGGGGGCATATAGGGTTTTTATAAAAGGCGTTGTCTTAGAAACTTCAAAACAGGCTCATTCAATTGGAAATTAGAAGGGCTAGTGCCCTCTTTAATAGTCGAAAGTGATTGGAGGGCACCTAGCCCCCCCCCCCTACGCCCATCATTTCCCCAAACACTTCCAATCAAACTTTTGAGATAGCCATTTTGTTCAGTGTAGCTGTTTTCCAGATAGAAAATATGTTTTGAGTAGGACACTCCCCCAGAACCTTCAGGGCAAGGGTTTTAAGTTATGCCCTGGGGGCATACCATCATTTCCCCAAACACATCCAATCAAACTTTTGAGATAGCCATTTTGTTCAGTGTAGCTGATTTCCAGATAGAAAATATGTTTTTGACACTCTCCCACAACCCTCGGCAAGAGTTTTAAGTTATGCCCTGAGGGCATATAAGGTTTTTATAGAAGGTGTTGTCGTAGAAACTTCAAAACAGGCACATTCAATTGGAAATTCAAAATGCTAGTGCCCTTTTTAATAGTCGAAAATGATTAGAGGGCAACTAGCCCCCCCCCCCACACCCATCATTCCCCCAAACACATCCAATCAAAATTTTGGGATAGCCATTTTTTTTCAAAGTAGTTGATTTCCAGATAGAAAATATGTTTTTGAGGAGGACAATCCCCCACAACCCTCAGGGCAAGGGTTTTAAGTTATGCCCTGGGGGCATATAAGGTTTTTATAGAAGGCGGTGTCGTAGAAACTTCATAAAGGCTCATTCTATTGTAAACTCAAAGGGATAGTGCCCTTTGTATTAGTCAAAAGTGATTGGAGGGCAACTACCCCTCCTCCCACGCCCACCATTACCTCAAACACATACAATCAAAATTTTGAACACAGTCATTTTATTAAACGTAGTTTTAAGTTCTGGAAATTCGGTCTTTGAGGATTACAACTCCCCCAAAGCCCTCAGGGCAAGGGTTGTAATTTAAGGATTCTCCGGATCCTTCGTATTATTTCTTATGGAAGGATTCTCGTATAAACTTTAGAGAGGGCTCGTTTGATTGGAAATTGAAAGTTTTTGTTCACTTTTTAAGAGTCAAAAGAGATTGAATTCCAACAAGGCCCTCTCCCTCTTCCACGCCCTCAATGCATCAGATAAAGATTTTGAGATAGACATTTTGTTAACATAGTTCAAAGCTCTTATAACAAGAACTCCGGTGTCGACACAGTCCACCAGGGCCCAGGGGAAGGCATTGTAAGTTATGCCTTGGGGCACAACTTATTGAGGGGGGTTCATCACTTACGGGAAAGGGTTTTGTATGGGAAGAACAGATTAGAAATGTGTTATAATTATCCAATTATAAGGTTAAAATGCATACTCTGTGATAGATGCAAAATTGCTTTGGCACACAAATTCCTATTAAGGTCAATTCCAAACAGCCGTGATCCCTTTGTGTCAGCAAGTGAAATGGACTAAACCCCCTTATTGGAGCTATTTTTCAATTCATTTATTGTTGTCAATCGCTGTCCACAAGTTATGCAAGCTGTCTATTGTTCATATATAAGGTTTTTATCAAAGAGGTAATAGTATAGACTTTGATAAAAGCCTCATTTGATTTAAATTGAAAGTTCTAGATCTGTTTTTTAAAGTCAAGAGTAAACGGACAATAAGCACCCCCCCATGCCAAAAAAAAACTTGAAACTTTTTACAGTAAAAAATGAACAAAAATTTATTTAAAAAAAACTTTTCAAAAAATGAGTTTTTCAATAAAAAGTAAAGGTCATTTCAAACTTAAGCTCACGAGATAGAAATACCTTTTAAAATACAAACTCAAAACCACCAGAAATTACTATTAAAGAATAAATGAAACCCAAAACGAACAGAAATTAAATAAACAATCATAGCAAAAAACATACAACAAGTAATAATATAAATCAATAAATAGATCTTAAAGCGAGTAATGCTTGGATTAAATATGAAAATCTAGCTTAAAACGAAAACAAATATTTTGCTATTAAAGTATAAATGAAACTTAAAACGAACAGAAATTAAATAAAAAATCAATGCAAACAAAACATACAATATATATATATATTAATTTAAATGAATAAATAAATCTTAAAACGAGTGAAACTTAAATTGAATATGCAAATCAAGTTTGAATCGAATAAAAATAACTACAAACAAGTGTTTGGGTATCGTCTCACTGCAGAACCCTAAAACCTACTGTGTCATTGACCCTTTACTGAAAACGAATTATACTATAAATGTTTTCTTTTGTACTTAATATTGAAAATAAATATTAAAATTACAGTAAAATTTTGAAGTGATGAGCTTTTAGCAATTAATATCATTATGCATCAAATATTCAGTTTAATTTATTAGTTCTTTTCAAGATTGGTCAAGACAAATATAGTTTCACTACAAGCAAAATTTGGATACTGCCCCCTTCTTTAACTGTAAAAACCTAAAGCCTTCTGCATCATTGGTACTTCACTGAAAACGAATTACACGTATGTTAAAAATTTATTATTTTCCAGTTCTTACAACATTTAAAATGAAAATAAAAATTACAGTGAAAAAAAAAACTTGAACTGATTGATCTTTCAACAATTAATATCATTATATATCTAATATTCAATTTGATTTTGCTTATACTTTCCAAGACTGTTCAAGACTCATAAAGTTTTGCCATTTTTTTTTAACTGTGCCATTTTTTTTTAACTAATCGTGTTAGTTTGCTATGAAAACATTCTATGGCTTCTAGGCATTTCTATTTGAGCGGAAAACTGCACCTCAAACTTTGTGGAGCATGTATTATCTTGCATGAAACACCAAAATATAATAAAATGTCAAGTTTCGGAGTGTTTCACCACTCGCAAGCAAGTGCCATTGGTATTTTTGAATCCGCATGGTCAATTTAGGGAGTGGAGGGTAGGCTAATTCTCTTAGCAGCCCCATTCCGTCGTGGTATGGTTCACATTTTCAACACCTGGCGTCCGGACTATCATATAATCTACCAAGCATACAACTACCCCAAATCAGTATCAATAAATAAATGAAACACAAAACGAACAAAAATTAAAATAAATATTAGAGTCGAACTCAAAACGAGCATAAATTAATCTGAGTAGGGTTCAAAACGCCTACGCTTTCTAAACGCCAGAATATAATTTGTGCTTTACTGAAAAAAATTCAAATGAGTTTACTGAAAAAAAATGTGCATTGTTAATTTAATATACATATGCTGATAATTATTCCCTAAAATCTTCATTAATTTTTGACTTCTTAAAGTTATAAAAGTGAAAATTTTTGAAAGAGTTGCTTTCAGTAAAGCTCCAATGACGCATTAGGTTTTAGGCTTCTGCGGTGATACGATACCCAAATTTTTGGCTGTATCTAATTCTATTCAATTCAACCTTGATTTGCATATTAAATTTAAGTTTCACTCGTTTTAAGATTTATTCATTCATTTACATTAATATATATTGTATGTTTTGTATTGTAAACTTGATTTGCATATTCAATTTAAGTTTCACTCGTTTTAAGATTTATTTATTCATTTACATTAATATATATATTGTATGTTTTGTTCGCACTGATTTTTTATTTAATTTCTGTTCGTTTTAAGTTTCATTTATACTTTAATATCAAAATATTTGTTTTCTTTTTAATATAGATTGTCATATTCGATCTAAGCATTACTCGCTTTAAGATCTATTTATTCATTTATATTATTACTTGTATGTTTTTTGCTATGATTGCTCTTTTAATTTCCGTTCTTGTGGGTTTCATTTATTCTTCAACAAAAGTTTATGGTGATTTTGAACATAAATTTTAACAGGTATTTGTATCTCGTGTGGATAATTTCAAAATTATCTTTAAATTTATTTGAAAAAACTCAATTTCGAAAAGTTTTTTTTAATTAATACCTTATAAATAGTTTGGTGTATGAAGTTAAAACTCACAGGGCCTGTTGTGGGGGATCTTGAACTAACCTAAAGACAATATTTGCATCCTAATGCTACTGCTTCTCCTTGTATTACTGCTACTATTATTACTACTGCCGCTACTATTACTATTGATTGTACTGCTACTAAAGCTAAGGCCAATAAGGTGAAAAATTCGAAGAATATTGAATTTGATTGAACTAAATTGAAACACACTATGCCCATACAGGTTGTCAAGAGGGTGTATCAGCAATGATTCAGGAACGGTTGATGATATTAAGTTGAAACTTTCAGCTTGTCTTAAAGAGGATGTTAAAGAGAACCAAAGGTACTATACGCTTACTGCTAGTAATGCTACTACAATTATTGGTACTACGCAAGCTAAGGATATTAAGGTGAAGCTTTCAAGGTATATTGGGCAGATGTTGAAGTACGTCAAAACGAACTATGAACATGTAGATTGTTAATGGGTGACAAACCAATATCTCAAGAATGGCTTATATTATTAAGTTAGACCTTTCAGTGTAAGTTTGTGGCGGATTTTGAACTTGCCAGAAGGCACCATGTGTATACTATTAATATTACTAGCGATTACTGTAACTAATGACGCTAAGAGTATTAAGGTGAAACTTTTAGAAAACGTTTGGAAAGAGGAGCGTTCAATTAAACGAAAAAACTATATGTATGCTGGTTTTCAAAAGGATATATAAGCAATATCACATGCAGTGGTGCTCTATCGTAATTAGCAATATCATTGAGACTTTTAAAGGAGCTCATTCGATTAGAAATTAAAAGTTCTAATGCTCTTTTTAAGAGTCAAAAGAATTGGGGGGCAAGCAATCCTCCTCCCATGCTCATTAATTTTTCAAACACATCCAATAAAAATTTTTAGACAGCTATTTTCTTTAGCATAGTTTAACAGTCCAGTAATTATGGTTCTGAGGATATTGGGTATGTCAAGCCCCCAAAGTTAGGCAATTTTCCCATTATGATTTAAAACTAAATGCTGCTTTAAAACTAAATCAAAAGGTACAGTATGTGTGCTGGTTGTCAATAAGATATCTCTGTAATATCCCAAGAATAACTGAGGGTATTAAGTTGAAACTTTCAGGACTAGTGCTATTACTACATTTCCCCTTACAATTCAACTAAATTAAAAGAACATAAGTGTATCCAGGTTGTCAAAGAGCATAAATAGAATTTTTGAGGTATTTATTAAGCTTTATTTTTCAGGTCTACTTGAGGTATAAAACTAGATTAACTAATCATTTTTTCAAGATTTTCAAAAGGGTTTATGCTGTTAAAAATAGTTGAAAAAGTTTTTTCAACATACGAATAGTAAGTCAAACTATGGAGTCTAATAGAAAAAAAACATATTAAGTATTATCTTTCTTTTTCAATGAAAAAGACTATGTCAATAAAAACAAACAGAAATTAAATGAAAAGACTTTTTCCACAAAACAAGTTTTTCAAAGAAAAGTAATGAGCTCTATCGAACCAAAAAGGAGAAGAAATTAAGTAAAATAATCTTCCAAACATAAAACTACAACAAATCACAATAAATAAATAAATGAAACCCGAAACGAACAGAAATTATAATAAATAAATAACCGAGTCAAACGTAAAACGAACAGAAATTAACATGAGTTGGGCTCAAACCCCTTATGCCTTCTCAAGACCGGATAATTTGCAATTTACTGAAAACGAAATACATTTTAATTGTTTTCACTTTGCTAACTTTAATTCATCACAAATTATTAAGATTTTAAGCAATAAATATCAGTATATGCATGTTAAGCTGACAATCCACGTTCATTTGTTGCTTTTTTCAGTGAAGTGCAAATTATGTTCTGGACTTGATAAGACATGGGGATTATCACCCCTAATCATGTTAATTTCTGCGCGTGTTGAGTTTGACTCGGTTATTTATTGTAATTTCTGTTCGTTTAGGGTGTCATGATTTTCTTGATGTTGAT
The DNA here is from genome assembly GCF_049724085.1 of Artemia sp. Qi Xiang Cuo. Classification (NCBI taxonomy): domain Eukaryota; kingdom Metazoa; phylum Arthropoda; class Branchiopoda; order Anostraca; family Artemiidae; genus Artemia; species Artemia sp. Qi Xiang Cuo. The sequence continues at coordinate 39,213,341 of NC_142802.1, forward strand.
TTGTGGTAGCTTTACGCTTGGAAGATTATTTGACTTAATTTTTGCTCATTTTTGGTTTAATGGAGCTCTTTTCCTTTCTTTGAAATCTTATTTTGTGGAAAACGTTTCTTAAAATTAATCACAAAAAAAGTTATCCAGGTTGCTGTATAAACTTGTCGTAAAGTGAAAAAGACAAAATTATTTTGCGAGAAGGACAAGCTTTACGGTATGAATTCTTGTGAAAATTTTTGGAACTTTAATCACGACATGGATGCTACATATAATATTAGGCTCCTGTACCATCAATATAGTTATAGTTGTGGACACCTCTGCGTCCACAAAACTGGTAAACTGTTTTCTTCATATGACTTTATCTACTTTCTTATAGTCAAAAAGAAATTAAGTTTTTTTTTTCAAGAACTCAATTATCATTGATGATAATTGATTATGTGTTATTACTTTCATTTCACGATAACCGATTACGGTAAATTACAGACAATTCGTATTGCTATAAATGCGAAATGAACCACGATGTTAGACCCTTATGTACTGTTTAACCCTTAAACTGTTTTAAGAAAGTCAGCCAAGTTGCTGTAAGAACTTTCTGTAGAGTTTAAACACTTACAGTAAAATTGGAAAGGCCGAATTCTTATGTGAGCGGACACACTTGATGGTATAAAAATGATCGTATTGTATCGGATTAACTATGCTTCTTGACTCATAAGGTCCTTGTGTAGGCCGTGCATTGTGTTGCTACATTCAGGTTCGATCTCTGAGTCCCGTATTACCAAGATTGGGTCAAACTCGCTGCGCCACCGCAGGTCCATAAACATATTCGGAATCTTTTTTGAAGGTGTTTAAACCTTGGACTATCTTTTACTATAGTTAAACTATAGTGAACTCCAAGTGCTTGGCCTCCGTATCTGCACAAGAATGTTCGGAAATTTCAACTAGATAAAAATAGATTTTTGGATTTTCAAAAAAGATGGTCATAGGGTATTTGAAAAGGACTCCATTAAAATTCCTTTGAAAATTTTGGAATTGATACACATTTTATAAAAGGCAACAATGACACATAAAATGATCACTTGAAGATTCTTAATTTTTAAACACTTCCCTTTACTGACGAAGAAGTGAATTTTCAATGTTCAGACCTCGTACAAACTATGGTTAGGGGTCCTATTGCCGTAGTTAGGGGTCCGAACGCACTAGTATCGTTTCTGGACGTCATACGAACCCCGCTTAAAAACAGAAGAGAAATATTGGAAAAAATTGAGTTTGAATTCATGCCAACTCTTGATAAAACATCTTACAAAAATTGAATCAAATAGCTCACACACCCTACATAATTGGTTAAGAAATCCAGCCATGTATAGAGGCATAGCAGATGAAAATGCCAATATTCAGAAGAAGTTCCCTGTACCCGCAAAGTCTATTGCACCTACTTTCCCCCAATTCCCTCCATGGAATTGGTTAATCCCCATAATGAATACTGATTTCTCAAAGTGGACTAAAGATTTAACCCCCATTGCTTTTGTCCAGAAAAAATTTCCTGAACTTAATACAATTACTTATAAAAACCATTTCCAAATATTTGTTGATGGGTCCAAAATGAATGAGAATGTAGCAAGTGGTGCCTTCCTTCTTCACCTGAAAATTGCAATGGGTGAGAGATTGTATAATAATGTATATATAATGTCTGCAGAGTTAAATGCTATAATCATGGCATTAGAACACCTTATGGAAAATAAACCCTTGATTGCTAATTCAAATAATATTATAGTTTGTTCTGACTCTTTATCAAGCCTTGAGTTGCTGTCTTCAGCTCCTCAGTATAAGCTGGATATTGACACTTATCATTGTCTTAGTATTATAGGTAATCTAGCTTCAAGTGGCATAAGAACTTATATTCAGTATATTCCTAGCCACTCTGGTATAAGTGGTAATCATCAGGCTGATGAAGTAGCAAAAAATGCTATAAATATTGACCAGCCAAGTGGGAAACCAATCCCAATTAGAGATATTTTCCGATGGAGGCTATCAGATATTAATTTTAATAAGATTAATCCTATCCTTTCCCCCTTTCCCAATAAGTATCTATCTAAAATTTATCATAGAATTCGTTCTAGAACAAATGGACTAAATTTCCTTGCATTCTCTTATAAGCTTTCTAATTCAAGTGGTTCAATTCCCCTGTCCCCTCTTTGCAGGCATTGTAATATGAATAATGAAACAATTGACCATTGCCTATTTGAATGTAATATGCTGACGTCTGCAAAACATACCTTGCTTTGTAAACTGTTAAAATACTTCAATCACCACAAAATCTCACTATAAGCCAAGAGCTTAGCCAACTATACCTGCACACAGAGCACATAAATCGATATCTATCATCTTATATTTGAACTCCTTGAATCAAAAGATCTACTGAAAGATATCTGAGAATATCTAATAAATATGAGACAACCAAGACAGTAGCTCTGTAGCCCACAGAGTGAAGCAAAAAGAAGAGGGCTAAATAGTAACAACTGAATAGCCCGCCTGCTGTGAATTAGAAGAAGAAGAAAAACCTATCAGCCAAGAGCCAAGCCAACTATACCTGCACACAGAGCATAGAAATCGACATCTATCATCTGATAATTGAACTCCTAGAGTCGAAAGATATACTGAAAGATATCTGAAATTATCTAATAAATATGAGGCAATCAAGCCAGTAGCTCTGTAGCCCACAGAGTGAAGCAAAAGGAAAAGGGCTAAATATGTATTACTGACAAGCCCGCCTGCTTTTAAATAGAAGAAGAACAAGAAAAACGACCATCAAATGCTACTGGCCTTAACGGCCAAACTTATCACTGTCAAAACAACCATTCCAACAGTAATGAGCCCTCTTTGCCTCCTATGCCAAACCTACGATGAGACCATCAACCATGTCCTTTTTGGATGCCCTGTGGCAACTCTAAACCATAAAAAAGAATGGCTAACTTGATCTGCTATATTTAAGCGCCTTAAGCTAACCCCTAATATTGACCAACTGACACAAAGGAGACACTCTTCAACGGATGATGCCGAATTGTTCAAAGCTGTGTTTAACTGCCTAAATATAGGTGGTTTCATCAACGATGTATAAATTCTATTATTAAAGAATAATAGTCTAATTTCTATATTTGATTTCCCAGGACACCCCTGACATAATCAGACAATACCAAAAAGGTTAAATGGATTCATCGGAAGCCTATAATTGAAGAAGAAGAAGAAGAAGAAAAACGACATTTGCTCACATATAGAATAAAAAGACATTTATGTAAGTTTTTGTAAAATTCTACTTTTGGCTGTCCTGGAAAGGGATTAGGTTAGGAAAATGAAACTTTCAGAGATGGGTCTACAAGCCAAAGTATGTCCCAGGGAGGTATTTTGAAGTACCTACCTCCACTCCTCTCTAGATGGTCCTGAAATTCGCCTACATGACAGGACCTATTGAAATTTTGACAAAACATTTATTTTACCTTAATTTTCAGTTTCTTTTTCTCTTGGTTTAGTTCTGATAATTTAATTCCATTAAATTTTTTGTTGTTCATATAATTGAATTTACAAATAAAATAAACATACCACTAGATGCCTTTTTTATGCTCTTTTCAAATATAATAATATTTTTTTTGTTGGAAATGAATTTTACCCCCACCCCTATATATATCAATTCAGGGTATATATTTGCACATTAGGGAGGGTGGGGGTATATTTTATTTCTGATGTATATGAGAGGTAAGTTTAAAATTTTCCCCCCCCCCCCCCTAATGTGCAAATATATACCCTGAATTGGTATATAGGGGTGGGAGTAAGATTCATTCCTGACAAAATGATAGCCTAATTATATTTGGAAAGAGCATAAAAAATGGCATTGAGTGGTATGTTTACTTTATTCATAAGTCAATAATATGAATAAAAAAAAATTTACTGCAATTCCTGTTATTTGAGTAGAATTTTAAGCCATAGGCCCTATCAATTTTTTTCAAAATTTAGGAAATGTTGGCTATTTGCATATCTTTAAAACCTTATAAATTGGGATTGAGCAAAGTTGTGAAGCTAAAAACAATGTTGTTGTACTTCATTTAAGCAGAAGATTTATTTTACAAGGTTTCACTTTTATAACACAGATTTTTAAATGTCATCAAAGGTCAGGGCCCTCTAGAGGGAGAAGGAGTAGAGGTAGGTACTTCAAAAATACCTTCCTGGGACATAATTTAGCCTATAGACCCATCCCTGAAATTTTCATTTTCCTAACCTTACCCCTTCCCAAGATAGCCACAAGTATCTAAAGTAAAATTTTACCTAAGTTTTCAGTGACTAAAAATAATTCAATAATTTTTTTTCAGAGATATCATTCTTGTCTATGTCCTCTAAAGAAAATACTACTAATAAAATAATAGTGGCATCCAGTTCCCTTATTGTATACCTCTGTTAGAATCACTCTTGTTTAAACTGGTTTACCTGTAAATTGAATTGACTGTGACAAAATCAAGGTTAAATTTCTAGGTGGCACTATAATTTAGCTAGGATGAAAGTGAAAACATGATTTGATGCCTTTTTTATGCTCTTCATGGGTGCCCATAAGCTGAATTCCAGGGGGGGGGGCAAACCTTGTCTAATTGGCACTTTTAATGTGATATAATAGAAATCTCAGAACAAAAATATAAAAATAAGGCAGCATCATTCAGCCAGGGGGGCAGACACCCCCCCCCCCTTTTGGGTGCCCATGATGCTCTTTCATGATACAATAATTGCTTCTGTTGCTAATTGCATCTTGAGCCCTTAAAGGAACCCCAAAGGTATTTCATTTTTGTAACAACACAAAGAAGTCATAACCTAAGCTACAAAATACTTGATTTTCAATTCAAACTGTTTTCCTACTGTTTCAAGTTTTTCAAATCCCATTGACAAAAATAGCACTGGATTTCGCAATTCAAAACATTGCTGTCAACAATTCAGGGTATATTCCAATTCAGGGTATATATTTGCATTTTAGGGGGGTAGTAAGGTTCATGGTAAATTTGCAGTGGGCCATATAATTTAGCTAGGATGAAAGTGGAAACATCATTTGATGCTTTTTTTATGCTCTTTCATAATTCATATAAAATATCTTCAGGGCCTCTTTAAGGGCTCAAGATGTAATTTGTGGCAGAAGCAATTATTATATTATGAAAGAGTATAAAAAGGGCATCAAATGTTGTTTTCACTTTCATTGTAGCTAAATTATAGTGCCACCTAGAAATTTACCTAATTAAGAACCAGAAAATGCATAGGAAATCACCTTTATGATCTGGGTCATATATTTGCACATGAGAGGGGTGAGGTGGGATAAAGTATGTGAAAGCTGTAGTTGTAATGTATTAGCCTAGCTATAATTGTTCTGCATATGATGAAGTTTCTAATCCTTTTACATAACTAAAAGTAAGAGAAAAAGGTAGCATCTTTGAGGATCCATAATGGGCTTAAAATTTAATTTGCACAAGAAGCAATTATTATATTCAGAAAGAGTATAAAAAAGGCATCAAATGGTATGCTCACTTTCCATTCATAGGTCAGAGATACAGACTACCCAAAATTTACCAACATTTTGAGTCATTTTCAAATAGCATTTTGACCAACCATTCTCACTAATTCACAACAATGTGATGGTATAGGCCTAGACTAAGTGGTAAATTTTCTAATCAACTCACTAATGAGATAGCTAAGAAACAGACATGCCTTTGGGGTAAATGTCTAGAGTAGATGCTATTGAGTGGGAAATGTGTAAAGAAAATAGTTCTTTTTTGAAAATATGCAGAATAATTGATAGCCCAACTATATATGCAGAATATATATATAGCCCAAACTTTATATTTCTCATACATTTTGCCTTCTCTTGCTTTCTTTTAATACAAAAATACAACTTTAGCCTCTAATGTATATAAAAATGGGGTACTTTCACTTAGTGTAGAAAACATATGTTTTTGGCAGTAAAGCATAGTGGAAGGTCACATTTTTTTGCATTACAAAATAGTATATCCTGATTTGCACTCTTTGCAGTGGCTCTGCTTGCCAGTCTGTTTGCTAGTGGTCAAGTCCTTTGGCTTGAGAAAATATTGCTGGTCATATTTGTTTTTGGACTTCCTTTGTCATCTTTGGATGGTCAACCACATTTATGTTGGGGCATCACATGCACCAGGGCATATAACCCTACAGCAACTTAAGACCTGAAGCCTCTCAAGATCATCAGTTGTCTGTCCTTGAAGTCAGCACTCTGATATCTGACATGAAAAGAAGCCAGGTATTGCACCCTGTTGTGTCAAAAAGTCACCAGAAGATTCTCATATACCATTTTTGTGTGTAAAGATGAGTTTGGCATATCTCTGTCTGCATGTCTACTAAATCTACTCCACCCATATGGCATTCTTACTCATAAACATGACTGGCCTTGAAACTTCAACCCTGGATTTATTCTTGATGTTCCAGCATCTTAATATATCCTGTGACATTATTCCTGCATATGCTGAAGCCAACCAGACCATGTTATTATCTAACCATTTCACTACAATAATACTGGAATGAATATCAGTTTTGTAATCTTATGTTCCTCCCTCTCACTTCTTCATTTCATCATCTGTGAGGAGTGGGCAGCCCTTCAGGTGTGCTTTGTTTGGTGTACCAATGCAGGAGAATTCTTATATTTTGAGCAAACTCATTAGTTTCCAGCTCAAAAACTAGTTGTCAAAGTAGCCTAAAACTTGTAGTTCATTTTCTCTGGCAAGGTACTCATCAGACATATAACTGTATTGCCTCCAACTCCAAGATCTAGCTCTATGTCATCTTCAACAAGAGTGCCCTTCCCATGATAAACCTCAAAATCATGTACACAACCTTACACCAGCTCTTGTGAGCACTTTTTCTCCTCACTTTGTTATTTTTTGGTAGATATTGTCTCAAGTTTCTTTGCCCCTTAAAAGCAATCATTTTCAAGATTGAAGATGTCAAGAAACTTAGAATAGATATGACCCAGAAGATGTCAAGTTTGTGTAGCTTGTCAAATCCTTGTTTTTTATGTTTCTTAGCTTTATTATTGTTGTTGAAATGGTTAGAAGGTAGCTACCATTCCAAAATCTTAACTTCTGATTAACCATAGACACTACTAGATGGCAATCTTTACTTAACATCAATAAAAGCACTCCTATACCCTAGTATCTTGCATAAATCCTGCCAGTCTTTGGTTTATAAGGTGAGCAGAACTCTTTATTTCATAAAACTTGACTTACTTTTTGACTTATATCCCATTCAGCCTTTGTGGCTGTATTGGGGCTTCTTCTCACTAGTTGTTGAATATGGCGACAGTATTTGGATCTATCTGGTGCACGATGCAGGAGTTGGGTGGGGTTCTGGCCATTGAAGTTGTTTTACCATCTCTTACAAGGTTGGCCACAAGGTTGTGTGCCATGTACCTGTCCTTCAAACATGATTTTGGGGAGTTGATTTGATGACATTGGTTGAATATGACCAAGCCAGCAGAGTTGCTGACTTCTAATTTGGTCCATGATAGTGTATGAGCAGTGGAGGAGTTTATGGAGGTTTCCATTGGATACTTGGTTGATGTAGATGATCCCTGCTATGCAATGGAGACATTTTGTTTCAAATGCCTTTTGTCATCAGCTTTAATTGTCTGTGGTTTTAGCAAGTGTGGTTTTAGTAATAAAGCTGCATTTAGAAACAGATTAAATAGATGAGGGGATAGGAGGCAACCCTGAAGAACACCTGCTGACATCTGGAACTCTTCTGTCAATCCCTCAGGCATCTGAGCCTGGCTACAGAAGTTCAAATACATATCTTTGATCAACGTTACCATGTTTTTATGGACTCCATAATGCAGAAGTATGTGCCAAAGCCTGTTGCACCATATTAAATTGAGGGCCTGTTTAAAGTCAATAAACATCAAGAGCAATTCTTTTGCAATTTCTATCTTTTTCTCCATCAGTTGCCAGGTGGAAAATATATGATCTATAGTAGATTGATATCCTTGGAAGCTGGCCTGATATTCCTCTAAAGTGAGGTCTGTCAGGGATTTTAGTCAGTCAAGTAGGATTTTTTTTTTTAGGATCTTTGCCAGTTGGCTTGTCATGCTAATTGATTTGTAGTTATTACAATCGCCTTTTTCACCCTTATTGTAAGGGGGACAATCATGGCTTTCACCCAAGATCTGGGGAAGTGGCCTGTTTCCCAGATGCCTAATGTGACTTTATGATAGACCTCTACCAGTTCTTCTGGGCCCAACTTAATTAGCTCTGACTGTATGCCATCTGGGCCTGGAGCTTTATTTGTTTTCAGGGATTGTATAGCAGCAACTACCTCTTCTTGTAATGGTGGTGGACTTGGATCAACTGGGTACTCTGGTAGTTGAAAAGACAGTAGGATATATGGGTCAATGGTTATTCTGGGGTTCAGTTTCTGGCAAAAGTGTTCCTTTCAGTGTCCCCGCCTCTCCTCAGAATCTGTGATAAGTTGTCCATGTTTATCTAACAGGGTTGTTGCTGCTGCGGGTTTCTTTTTTGACAGTTCCTGTACTTTTTTGTACATGTAATGGCTGTCATTTTTTTTGAAGGCGTCTTTGCATTCATTGCACTTGTTGTTGACATATCGGCGCAGAGCCTGCCATATTTTTTTCTCTATTAGAACATTTTAACCTCTTGTATTCATCCTGGCTATGTTTGTCTTGTTTGTTGGCGTGAATATGTTTTTCAGCACAGATATCGATGATTTCGGGTGTGATCCATGGTTTATCAGAGCGGGACTGTACTCCTAAGATTTCATTAGCCGTTTCTCTGATGATTGAGGTGCTTTCATCAACCAGACCGTTGACTTCCTCAGTGGTTGGGATTCCCAAGAGTTGGATGCTTGACAGCTTATTTGAGATAGCAGTTTTATATTTGTTTCTTGTTTTGATGTTTTTTAGGAGATTGACATGGTATTTTGGGTAGCTTTTCTTGGGTGGTTGGGATTTTCGGAGGTACATACGGAGTTCTGACATGACTAGAACATGGTCTGAGTCAAAATCACCACCGGCCAAAGATAGTGTATTCAGCACTGACAACTTCCAACGCTTGCAGACCAGTATGAGGTCAATCATATTTGAGGTTCTGCTGTCTGGGGATCTCCATGTGACCTTTGTGCATTCTCCATGTTGAAACATTGTATTGTCAATGAAAATCATTGTGTTGGCTTGTTATCACAACATAAATCTATGAGCATTTCCCCCCTAAGGTTTTGTCTCCCATGTCCCAACTTGCCCATTATGTCTTTGAAACCTGCATTTGATTGTCTGGCAATAGTGTTAAAGTCTCCAATGATGAACAGAACATCCTTCTTTGGCACCTGGTCTATGGTGTGTTGGAGCTGGGTGTAGAAGTCTTCTGCATCTTGGTCACTCTGGGAAGAGTCAGGGGCATAAACTTGGATGATGGAAATGTTAGCAATGGAACCTTTGCAGTAATTATATGCTCTGAGAGTGGATTTATGGCAAGTAGAGATTTTTTAGCAAGTTTTGAGAGTAGAAAGCCAACATCTTGACAGTGAACACTGTTGCTTTGTCCTGAGGTGATGAGGGTGTTCCTGTTTATGGTTTCTATTCCATTTTGAGGAAGGTGGGTCTCTGATAATCCAATAATATCCCAACAGTAGCAGTCAATTTCATTTAAAATTAATTCCTTTTTTCCCGGTTTAGCAAGTGTTCGCATGTTTAACGTTCCAAGTGAAAGTGATGTCTTTGAGGTAAATATTGCTGTGTTCTTTGACTGGAGAGTCGTCAAATCAATTAAATAATCGTTGGTTGCCCCAGATGTGGTAAATAAAACATTATCATTATCATCATCAACAATAATATTATCATTTCTACTATTTATAACTCTAGATATCAGACTGTCGGTTAACCCAGATGTGGTAGCACAGGTTCTTATTCTATTTTTTGCCATTTCATATAAAAGAGAAGGAGTTTTGGGGCATTTTTTTCAGGATAGCAATATGCCATTCCTCTCTATCATTAACAGAAGCTATTGTCCATGGTTCTGGATCATCTCCCTTCACAGTTGTCCCTCTAGAAAGGGATCCTCCCGTTCGGTGTTCTGCAGCACCGAGCACTTTGACCCATTGCTGGGGGAAGGTTTGTAATCACTGGGAGGTGTCCACACACCAATGGGCCCTATACTGTGTACATCTTAGGGACCTTCCTCCTCCAACGCCTGTATTTATGATCCCTGGGCTAGGGTGTCCCAGTCTCAATTATGAACCCCCAGGAACTAGGTTCCCCCTAGGTCTGCGCCTCCTATGAAGGTATCCTACATATCTGTAGGACGTTCCCCTATCCATCACCAGGGGACGCGCTGAGTGGCCGGAGGGAGGCCCCCTACTAAGAATATGACTCAGTAGGACCCAGAAGCAAGTATTAATGCCTTTAGCCTATATCTTGCCTTACTCTGATTTCTGAACTGCCAGCCCCCAAAATGCAAAAAGAAGAATTGAAAGTAATAAAAGATAAAAATGAATCCTATAGGATAAATAATAACAAAAAAAAGTTTTACAACTGTAAGCAAGGAGCAGTATTAAAACTTAAAAAGTCAGAAACTACTCTGTATATGATGGAGGTGGCCCTCTACTCACTGCCTTGGTTGTTACACTAAAGCATTTTAGTGCTTTCAAAAAACTTGTTTTTCCAATTCAACAATCCTTATGTTTAGTTATGTGTTTCATATTTTGAGCATCAGTCATCCAATGTTGTATTATTACAACACGAGGAAATGTTTCTTGCTACTGATCCAAATTCTTGCACACTGTGAATTTCAACTAAGTAATTATAAATGACATTTATTTCATACACATCTGACATGCAAGGAATCTTCCAACTCTTTGTTTTATTTCCAGTTTCTAGCTTAAAAATTACCAACCTTTTCACTTTTTTTTATCCCTTGGTATGGTGACTCACTGTTTTGGCCACATATCACAAAGAAGCTCCCCAAAGGTATCAATTGACTCCCATCTTTTAGGCTATATTTTTTTTTTATTGCAAAATGGTAATCTAAGGTCAAATAGTACTGTGTTGTTTTTCCACAGCAATTGCCTCTGTAGGGTCAATGTATTCCCTTCTCAATAGCCCCTATTGTAGACCTTTACCACCTTTAGAATCAGAATTTCATCCTGGATCCAAGCATAACCTTTATTTGTGTTAGAGATGAACTTACCCCCCCCCCCTCCGCTCCTCAAGTGTGCAAATATATACAATGAATTTTTTGTATGCAATGAATTTTCCATTATTATGAAAAATTGTTAAATCATTGAAAGGACAGTGACCCTCTGAGAATTCAGTGCATACATACAACTCAGACTATGTGTTTGCACATTAGGGGGGGGGGGATAAACCATTTCCAGTACAAATGGGTGTTATGTTTTGATTCAATAGAAAATTCTGATTCAGAAAGTATATATTTTTTTATTATTACATTTTTTTTTTTTTTTTTTTTTTTTTTTTTGAGCTACTCAAAAAATTCACTAACCAGGCTTAGAATAAAATCCCTGTCAATGAAGAGATGTGACCATGCAAGCAACACATAACAGTGTGGGAATAAACTATGTTACTTAGAGCTATACCTGGCCTCATGAGGGGAGATGCAATGCAACTATCATAGTAGCAACCATTTGGTTATATTTCAGAAGAAGCCTCAAATAATGTTTTTCTCCACTGTTTAACTTAGCTAGAATTGTTGTATTTCTTTGTTTACAGGTATTTCTATTCTTAACCTGTCAACAGTATCATGCTAATACAAAAGGAATGAGATCAGTTAGATAAATAGGCTATATTATTTGAAAATGTGAATAAAAATAGAAGGGAACATGAAAATCTGATCAGTCAAAATTGTCTACATATAGTAAAGCAAGAATGTCAATATTACAGTGTTTTGTTGAATTTTTGTATATAGTCCAGGGCTATATCTGGCTCTCCAGCTAGGTGGAGGGGTGCATTGTCACAGCAACAACCATTATGGTTAGAAAAGGTGTTTGTAGGGGAATTGAATGGCACTATTCTTTTGTTGTTATGTTTCTGTCAGAAGAGGGGTATACTGTGCTCATACCTCTTCTTTTGCACATAACAATGAAATAGTCAAGCAAAAAAGGTACTGGCCGTTAATAGGCATGACTCCAAACTTATGTAAAATTGTTGGATCTTGCTGATAAAACACAAACCTTGATGCAAATTGTACGTAAACCAATCTCTAGCCTACAGTAATAAAATATTTATTCCTTTCTATTTGCTGTTCAACACTTCAACTGTTTTTGTAGTAGGACTATACAGATATAGCATAATACTACTTTCTTATCCATGGTTGGTTCAAAATATTAATTTGAACAAAATCACAAAACTTTTTTATACAGCCCAAGTCTATATCAAGAGATTAAGGAGGGAAGACTGGGATGCAACTGTCATTTTCATGCCAAAATAAACCCAATTAAGGAATAAACAACGACAAAAGCAGCTAACTTCTTCTTTAGCCTAAGACTTACCTCAGACCTTAGATCTTCCTGTGCCTCCAGAGGCACCCAGGGCATCAACAAAGAGACACCAGTCGTCCCTCAAATGGGCTGCTGCCATAACGTCTACCTAATGGGGTTGTATGGACGTATTTGTATTGAGAAGATCCCTCTGGTATGTTTGGCGTAGTGTGTTCTTTGGTCTCCCCTTTGCTGCATTCCCATTGGTTGCCCCTGGAGGATGGACTTTGGTGTTTTGTTGTCTTCCATTTTTACAACAAGTCCCAAGTACTTCCATCTTTGGGTCCTGATCATGTTGATGACTAGAGGTTGCCCAGTAATTTGATATATTGTCTGGTTCAAGACATGTTGTGTCCAATTGATATTGAGGATTCTTTGCAGACAATTGTTCTCAAAGGCTTGGAGTCTCTTCTCTTGCTGCTGATTTAACTTCCAGCAGTCGCTTCCATACAACATAACTGGGAGGACATTACTGTTGAAAACTGAAGGTTTTAACCAGTTTGTGAACTTCTGTGAGCAACAAATCTGTTTAAGCCTGGTAAATGAGCCACTAGCCTGTTCAATACAAGAACAGTTCTCTTTTTCTGTTGCCCCTGTGTTCTCTACTGTGCTTCCCAGATGTTTAAACTGAACAACCTGTTCTACATCCTTGTTACCGCACTTTACATTGAGGGGGGATCCTATGACAGCCATACTTTTAGTTTTTGATGCATTTATCCTGAGGCCAAACCAAACTGCAGTTTCTCTCACAACATCCCAAAACTGTTGGAGTTTCTGTTTTTCTGATTTGAGGAGATTAATGTCATCTGCAAAATCTGTATCAGCAATCCTCTTTTCGTTTCTGATTGGGACTCCATAGTTTGTACATCCATGGAGGATGTAACCTATCATCAGTATGAAGAGAAAAGGGGACAGGACACATCCTTTCTTTACTCCAGAAATGATCCTGAAATATCGCGATTGGCCTTCACTCATCTGTACACAACACTCTGTGCTCTCGTACAGGGCCATAATTAGTCTTACGAGTTTGTCAGGGACACCATAGTACTTGATGATTTTCCAGAGTGTTTTTTGATGGGCAGAATCAAATGCTTTCTTAAAGTCTATGGAAATTAGGCATAGCTTCTGTCTCCACTCATCTGTCTCTTCTAACATCATTTGTAATGCAAAAATGAGATCCGCACTGGAGTGGTTTGGGCAGAAACCATGTTGTTTGTCGCTTAAATGCATGTTGATCCTTGGCTGGATACAATGCAGAAGTATGAGGGCAAGGAGCTTTCCCGGAATATAGAGCAAACTGATTCTTTGCCAGTTGTTGCACAGCGTGACATCACCTTTTTTGAATAGTTTCACAAGGGTACTGCGCATCCACTCTTTCAGGACAAGCTCAGCAACCCATATTGTGCTAAACGGTAGAATCCAGGTTTTGACACAGGATCTAACAGACGTTTTTAGCATTTCAGCAGAAATTCTATTGTTTCCTGGAGTTCTTCAGCTTCTTTGATGCTGAAATTATCTCAGTTTCTATAGGAGGATTGGTGTTGATTTCAAGAATAAGCAAAGGAGTCTTTAGTATATTGGGGAGATTGATCAGTTTGGACGATTTAAGACACTTTCGAAGTGGTTGACCCAGAGTTCTTCTATCTCTTTCTCTTCTGTGACTATTCTTCTGTTTTTGTCCTTGACAGGGTCATCAATTTTTTGCCACTTGCTGATCATCTCATTAGTGATCCTGTAGACTGTCTTGGAATCTCCTTTTTTTTGGCTGCCGTCTCTGCTTCTGCTGGCTTGTGCTCCAGGAAAGTCCTTTTGTAAGAACTTCCACTTTTCTTTACGAGCTTGTCCTTATCCCTATGCACCAGCAGCTTCATCACTGCATCGTTCTGGAACCCTGATGAAACTAAATGCTGTTTCAGTGTTTTTCTTTCATGGATCAAGTTCTAAGTTTTATCAGAGATCAACCAGTCTCTGTGTCTTTTTATGTCCAATTACTTCCTTTGCAACATTATTGAAAGTGTTTCTTATGCTACTCCGTATACTGTCCACGTCTCCCTCTCCTTCACCAAGATGTCTAAGAGCCTCAAACCTGTTGTGGATACCCAAAAAGAACTTCCTCCTGACTTCCGGTTCAGCGAGCTTATCAGTGTCATATAGGGGCATGAAGGGATCTGTCTTCTTTTTTGGGATCTTCAGTTTGAGTACACTCTTAGCAATACAGAGACTGTGGTCTGAGCCAGCGCCAGCTCCTCTGAGTGTCCTTACGTTTCGGAAACTAGATTACCTTTTCCTATTTATAAGAAAGTGGTTGATCTGATTTCTTGTTGTGCCGTCAGAGGAGGTCCAAGTATGCTTGTGGATATTTTTGTTACTAAACTGTGTTCCACCAATCATGAGATCATTTGTGGAAGTGAAATCTATAAGTAGGGCTCCAGTTTAATTTTGGTTGTCAAATCCATGTGGGCCAAGTAATGCTGGGCAGTAGGATCTATTGTTGCCTACTTTGGCGTTGAAGTCTTTGGTAAATATAACCATGTCATGACGCAGCATATCCTTGGAGACTGAGTTTAGAGTGTCATAGAAACACTCTTTGTCACTTTGATGTGGTGTCCCTGGAACCTCGCAGACATTACTCTATCATTGACAGGAGTCCAGCTGATGAGGGATCTCATTATCAAGTGTTTTTTTTTGCCAAAACTGGTCCATCTCACTTCTGCAGTGCTACTATATCAAGATTATTGGCAGCTACTTCTTGGAGGACCTGCTCGGTTTTGGTAAGCTGCCACATTGTCCTTAGATTCCAAAACTAAATCTAAGAGGTTGTGTGGTGTTCATAAAATCAGTCCGGGGCTGATTCCTTGCTGTCGTCATCTGAAGGTTTTTATTCTTCATTCATGTTTGACTTGCTAATTGGTTTTGACGGGAGAGGGACGTAAATTCTCTGCCTAACCGTCCTCCTTTTTCCAGGTTTGGTACTGGCTGCACTTTTGTACAGGCAGAGCCTAAGAACTACAAAAATTATTTATGGTATCCTTGAGTTTCAGAATTTAAGTCCATTCCCTAAAACAACTTGACAGGCAGAGCCTTGCGAAGTTGCAAAATTTTACATTTTGCAACATGTTGGTAGGCTGGGACGATTCCAGTGGCTCGACAGAGAAAGAAATTGTTGGGAAATATTGTTGTTGTTTTTCAAAATACCAGAAGCAGCTGAAATATTTTGCTAACACATGAGCCCATGGAATTGCAAGGTAGTACCAAGCCTATTTAGAATTAGACCTATTTCTCTTATTCTCAAAACCCCTATTACAAATAATTTAGCCAAGGGTATGAAGTAAGAAAACTGAAAGAGAAAGAAACAATTTGTGATGTTAGATTCCAAAATGTTGCTGCTTTGTGACATTAGGTTTATTTTAAGACTTCATCGAATAAAAACTTTAAAAGAAAAGAAGACAGGAAACCCAGTGAACTGGGTTATATTGCTACTCTGAAAGAAAATCGTATAATCCATACACACATCAGAATGAATTCATGAGCCCAAGAATGTTTGCTTGGAAACTAAACCAGCTTGTCAAGAGTGAAAAAACTTTACGGGTTATCAAGTTTCTCAGTGATCTAGAAATTGCAATTTGAATTAGTGCAATGCTGCATTTGAACTTAAAAGGATACTTGGTACACCGCTTTATTTTTTGTATCATCAGTTCATGAAAATATTTCGAGAACAAAGGAAAAGATCCAGAACTAGAATAAAGCTTGTGTGTGAAGTTTGTTTCATAAGAGGAAAGGTATTACGAATTTTACTCTGATTATCAAGCCTCCCACATTCAAAAGTATCATAGTGAGGAACTGGAAAATGGTACCAAAGTGAAGATTAGGCCCAAGATTTTGCAAAATACCTCTCTATTTGATATACAAAATGGCTCTTACCAGGAAGCTCAAATAGAACTGCAGAAGAACCTGTCATGAGCGAATTTATCTTGAACAGCAACATAGTTAAGTACAATTTAAGTCAACTAAAAGTTTAGAATCTATCTTCAGTGGTGCCTCTTGTTTTAGTACTTTGCAGTCACAGCCGCCTCACGTCTCACATTCTGAGATTGATAAAAGATGTTTCTTACAAAAGTTAAGCAGATGTCCTGGTTGTAATCACACAATTTGATAGAATAGACTCCAAAAGTCCAGGCCAAATCTTATTTTTAAATAAAGTCCCATTCGTTTTTTTTTTCAGATAAGATACAGTTAGCATTTGCAAAAGACCAGGCTGTCCAATGCTAAAATGTAAACTATACTAAATAGTACAAACTGTAACAATAACCCAGGTATTAAACTGTCTAAAACCTCATTTGATTGCTTTAGTACATCCACATTGGATTCAAAAAGGGAAAACAATGGGGTTTTTTCGTCTCTACGAACAGTAGAGAGTTCTTTCTAGACTTTATGGGCAGGCCTGCTTTTAGGAAGAATCCTGAGCAATTAAAAAGAAATTTTAGGTTTGAAAAAAATATTAAAATTAAGTTTGTAGTATGGTTTTAACTGTAAACAAGTTGTGTCATTTTTTAGGTTTTTGCATGCATCGTGTTTAAAATCAATATGACTATGGTATATTTCTGGTATATTTACAATCTTCAACTTTTCTCCAGATTATAGTGAATACTTATATGATAGCTGGCACCAACAGAAAGTTAAGTATCAAAATTCAAAGATCAAGGTTTACCACAAAGAAGTTACTAGCTAGTTGAAATATAGAATTGAGTGGAAATTTGATCAAAGAGGGTCAGTTTGTCAAAGCAGTGATAATCTTTAAAAAGATTGATCGAAATACTCAATAATTTGTAATTGATAAACAAGGAAATGATAAGATTAGAATAATTTTTACAAATCTTTCCTTAATTTTTTATTAGCCTATATAAGATAAAAAAAGAGATATTTTGAAAGGTAGTTTACGCGTCGTTTTAATATGCAAACTCTTTGTATTTTTACCTAGTTTGATTTTGTTTTTGTAAGTTAGAGGACAGTCCTGGTCAGTGGTCTTCCCTACAGGATTGGAGTATTGGGGCCGTGTGAGTTTTAGAGATATTGGATTATACGTAAATACATGTATCATGTAGTGGTGTTAGTGTTACTATACTGCAGAGCTCTCTACACGTTTGAGCTTGCTCTCCGCTTTTGGGGTCCTTACTCTCTTTTCTTTTGAGGTATGCTTTAAAATTGAACTGAACTAGTGTACCAAATTGCCTGCAAGAAACTAAGAACAATATAGTTTTAAAATTATCTTTCAAGTTTCATAGGCTATGGATAGGTTTTCTTATAAAAGTTTGCGAATATGTTCCCAGATTTTCAATTTTTCGAATGCATGAAATAAAAACAGACAAATGACTGTGGTATAATCAAAGCAATGTTTCACATACCTCTTGGGTAATTTTGTCCTGGTCCCTTGACAAATATTAGAGTCTCAATAGAAGAAGGTGCAGCTGAAAGAATCGAAGTTACCTGTCCTCTCAAGTCTGGCAAAAGAAAAAAAAAACATTGGTTCGTTGTTCAGAAATTGACCACGAAGAAATGGTAAGAATTAGCAATATCTTTGTTCTTCTTTCTTGCATTATTGAGTTTACCAAGGCAGCAAAAAGACTGACACTTGAAGTTAAGTTGGATTCTGTCACTATCGAATTTGAAGCTGCAATGCAAATACTAGACATAGGGTGATCAATGAGCAAATATAGAACTAGGCTTATTAGTTAGTCAGATAAATTCCTGTCTCAGAAAGTAACAAGAATGGAAGGAGTAGAATCTGAAGCCGAAAGTTTACAGCAAGCTGGAATCATAAGAGTCAAGCACAATCCCGGGCCCAGAAAAGAAAAACTGTCAGATTTCGAAAAGCTGAAACTTATCGAACTAGGACCATTTCAGCCAAAAATCAATTTCAGAATAAACGAGGAAATCTAAGTCCAGAGTTCCGGACACCCCTTGCGGTTTGTTAGAAACTGGTACAACGAGTACCTGCGACTAGAGTATAGTATCGGGAAGAATTTAGCCTACTGCTTTGCCTGTTCATAGTTTCCAACTGGACCTGGCCGCGAATAAAGAAACCAGTACATAGCCGAATGGGTAGAGCAGCTCTTTCAAATCGTGGGAGCTGAGGTTCTATTCCCGACTAGGCTGAGTGAGGCTGATACATGACTGATAATTCACAGAAAAATAATATAACTATATAACAGAAAATAATATAATTATGTTATATTTTTACTGGGACAAACCTATGGCTTTCTTATGTGTTGAATAAAATAAATAAATAAAGATTCTTCTTTTACAACAGGAACTAGAAACTGGTACAAAATGCAAAGCAAGGGCGTCAAGACTTGAATGTTTGTTGCCCACTTTCAATCAAATGGTTTCAAAGCTTCTGTAAGCGATGTTATTTGTTTTATATAGAGAGATAAATCATTGCCAAATTAGTTAATAAGGCGAAATTAATGAAAGATATAAAGTTAGAAAAAGAAAGGGAAAAAGGGTGTTTCATTATATACATGTTGCTAGATGTTACAACCACTGTAGGTAAACAAGGGCTGGCATTTCGTGGGAAGAATCATGACAGGGGAAATTTGTTGAGCTAGCCAATCTTCTTTCGAGACACAGCATCGAAATGGGCCATTGGATGCAAAATCAGAGCAAGCCGAATGTCACCGCAAGCAGCTATATATCGAGTATAGCCAAAATGAAATAATTGTGGCTGTTGGAACCGAACTGGTTCAAATAATTGTAGCAAAAATTAATGAACCTGACTTCTTTGGTATCTTTGCTGACAAAACACCCGCTATCAGCCATGAAGAGCGTGTATTTATAGATGTACGGTACATTGGTAAAGAGGGTGCAGCTGAAGAGTGTTTACTGGTCGTTGTAGATTCTGAGTCGAAGAAAGGAGTCGATCTTGCAGAAAAAATTCTACAAGTATTACGGAAGGCTCGTATCAATGAAGACAAACTGGCATTTCAATGCAATGATTTTTCTAGTAACATAAGTGGGTGCTTCGACGGAACACAAGTTCACGTTTCCAAGAAGTTAGGAAGAAATATTTGATGCCTCGGATGCCTAGCCCACAGAGGGAATATGTCGTCGAACACTGCTGTGAATCAAGCTCCTTGACGTGCAATGTGTTTTTTGTCTTACAGCAAGTCTATAAATTTTTCACCGGGGGATCCAAGCACTTCAGTTTTTTTCGCAAGAGTGTAGAAGATGTTGAAGGCAAGCTTTATCTTAAGAGACTTTCAGAAACAAGGCGGTCTTCCAGATTTGAGTTTCTTGAAGCCTTGTGGAGCGTTCTTCTGACAGTTCTAGCACTGCTGAGAGCAGTGAAAAATTCGGGTACGCTTGATGCCGACACCAAATCGAAATCTAACCTGTTTCTCAGTGCCCTTACTCGTTTCATGTTTATTGTACGACTGATGCTCACGAGGGCATTATTTTCACGAACGAACACTCTGATTCGTAAACTGCTAACTATGGAGCTAGATATCGTCGGTGCATGTCGCATAATAAACGCCACGATAACTATAATCAAAGAGTCTATGAGCAATGATGTCGAACTTGTAGCGATGGAATTATCTACTGTGGTTATAAATGTGGCTGTAAAAGGCTGTAAACTGGGCTTGGTTGCGGTAACAAATATTGACCGCGTCAAATCTAATATCGTACCTTGAAGCTGTGAACTTACACCTTATAAGTTCTCCGACAGCGCCGCTTATAGCGCTAAGGTTCGTGCCAACAAGGCTTACGCCACCCTCAATTAATGAGATAAAATGAAATGTGTAGCCATATAAATGTGACCTCTTCTCCTCGAGCTATCTGGAGATCAGATTCCTCTGGGAACGTGCCTTTGGAGACATGCGAACTATTAGCTATCATTAGGCTAGATACGGACACATAAAATGAAATAAACACAGGTAAAAAGCAATAGATTTATTGAGACTTACATATTTAGGTGAACAGCAGTGAGTCACTTCAAACGACAATAATGGTGACGGAAGTACAAAAGTCAAGGAATGATTGTGGTCATACACCGAGTAATTCTGTCCAAGTACTTCTGAACCACAAATATGAATACCCCCAAAAGGCACTTTTTCGGACCTACCAAATACATTTTTTTCGTTGTGTGCTGTAAGGACAGGTTTGCAATTGGCTCAAGTGGACCAAGGATGCGAACCCTTCGCCCAATAATACGTCTTAAATATTTTTAATAATTTAGACGTTCACACGGTTCTTATCGTTTAAACTTCCTGCGAAAGTGACTGAACTTTTTCTCTTTGCTGATTAAGGACTTTTCATTTTTGCAACTAGATTTAGCTTAATTATAAGAAGTCGGAATTATCTTTAGAAGGAAGGAACTTTATTTTGGTATTTTAAATATATCGCATTTTTCTAATGGTACATATTACCCGTCCCAATGAATTAATGACGTCCCGTCATTATGACTTGATTACCTTTGGGCTTTCGAATGCTTACAATTTATTAATTATTTTTTTTACATCATTATTTTAAATTTATGCTATGGCCTAATAAGGAGTGCTAACAATTTTCTCCATTACTGTTCTTATTTTATTCTACATCCCTATCTAAAATTCATCTACCGGCATAAGATTATTCATGGTTCTAGGCTAACTACTATACTAAAGATTTTTTTTTCTTTGAATTCACTTTTTACAAGGCTTTTTTTTTTGCTGTTTATATGGCACACTACTTTCCTTTTATGTTACATTAATTGAATAGCTTGACAAAGATACACATAACTCTATCTGGACATCTAACACAACATACAAAAACGATCTAAGACACACAATATTGTGTTTATCATATTCACTGGTAAAATTAAAACACTTTCACTGGGGATGTTTTGCTACGCAACGTTAATGATGGGATATTGGAATTTTTGAGTTATCAAAGTTACTAAGAGGTAACATATATAAATTCACATCTATTTCAGTACCTTTGAGTCTTTATAGCGTACTCAATCCTTCTGTTGTAAATTATTTTCCTTTACTCTCTTCGTCTTGGAGAAATTTTTGAAATGCCTACGCTTTGGTTTTTTCATGGAACACTTCAAGAACGACTGCGTTCACACGTCAGGCTTTCTCGTATTGCAAGCTGAGAAATAAAAAGTCCACCAATAAGTGTTGGAATATGCCATCAGAGTTCATTTTCACCTGTTTTTCGATAGTTCATGGGTTGCTATATCTTTTGGGATATTTTGAGGCACATAGAGAATGTATTCTCGTATAAAATTGTTCTTTTGTGTCTCTTATAAAATTGTTAGCTCATGGCTTGCGTCTATTAACCTTTGCGGTGATTCTTAGGTTAATCACGGGGAATTGAAGATTGGATTTGGACGGGTTGACATCAAACTATAGTGACTCCTTCAACATATTGTCTTTAACTTGTGGGAGGGGCATATTGTCACTGCCATGGTCACTGGGGTTAATTTTGGTTTCTAGGTCCTGTTTTCAGAAATTATCTCGTACATTTATGACATAACAGAGATATGAACTTTCTACCCAGAGGGGATAGAATGGATCTTGAGAGATGGTTGAAAGGGATCTAACACCTGAATCTGCGTTGTATAAATAATTTTAGGGATCATCAAATATCGTCACTATACAGTCAAATGGCTCTGTGGTCCATAATGATTGTCAAAGGCGATATCTATGTATTTATATCTTGTACTGATCGATGGGGTTCTCAGCATTTATTTGATTATATAGTTCGATACAGCACTGGATACTGATATTCAAATATAATATTACCTGATACGTAATATGGTTTGTGGTCGAAGAAACAATGATCAAAGGTAACTGTTGTTTTCGTAGACGAAGCTGGGATGAAAATTGCCTGGAGTGTATGGTGGGTACTCTTCGTTGGTTGAGGTATGATGAAAATAGATGCTACTAGGTTGTATCTGCACGGGGCAACTCATTGTAATGCTCGATATCCAATGTGTCAATCCACTTCCTGTAATAAAAATAACGAGGCAGAATCACACGTTCTTTAAAGTAAATACTTATAGTACAAAAAAGTCACGTATTGATCGGGTACATGAATTTTACGCTATGAGACAGAGTTAAATAAATACACTAATATTAGTACACAAAACTAAATTTTTATCGTGTTCAACACTCTTTCAACACTCAGTTAATTTTACATCAGATTTAAAATAATCATTTAAACAGAGTTTATATTGCATGGTTAACTTTGAGGTCTAATTTTACAACATGTTTCATGCCTGGATTGTTCCAGCACGTCCGTGATGTTTAAGAAACGCATGATGCAGCGTCATAACCACACGGTTTTACGTAAACAACCTTACAATGAGGGAACAAGACATAGCAAGGACGAGTGGAGACCTCTATACCCACTCGTTATCTAATGTCTTCCCTTTTTCTTGGCTTAGACGTTCTCAGGGGGTTCCGGGTCTAACCTGTGCATTTCAGCTGTGTCCCCGTGTTCTTCTCTTGGTTTTCGCCTTCTTCGTCTCAGGATTTTTCCGCAATTACAAGTCAATAGGGTTCTTATGGTCAGGGATGTCGTAAATACGAAACATACGGCCAATAGTATGTTTCACCAGAAATTGGTCGAATCTTTGAGCTCATTCGTGTTTCTGTCTAGTCTTGTTACTTGTTGAAACAAGGTCTCAAAGGGTTTGGGGTCCAATTTCATAAAGATCTTCCATGCGTCATGGCTAACTAGCAATGAATTTTCCTGCTTGGATATTACTCCATGTTTTACAATATCTTGGGCCACTGCGTGAACAACCAGGATTATGATGATATTCTTAAGCCTCGTCTAATTTTTTGTTTCTAGAATTAATTTATCATTAATTTTACCCATTTTTTTCAAAATTCTTTTGTTTACTGCTTTCTTATTATATATTTTTTTTTTCAAAGGCACTTTATTTTTTACTTAGGTTATTTATTATTATATAATCATTTTGTGGCATTGGCCAAAGAAAACTGATTTGTAGGCGTAAAACAGAATAAATATTTTAGGATTAGATAGGTTAGGAAAGTAAAGTTAGTACTCCTGAGCTTTATTCTAGTCGTGATATACCTCTATGACTGGTTGAGATATAACTTTAAAGCGTAGCTAATAATCGTTATACAATTTAATTTTACATTATATTTCTCGAGTAAGAAACACAGGAATAAGCAAGCGTGCAGCACATAATTACACTAGTATCCTATTTTATGTATAGGCTTAAAATAATTATAATCTGCACTAAGACAAAATATTTCATATAATTAGACGCTTCTGTACTGGTAATTTCTTGTTTTGGATAATATCCCTCTTGGTTAGGACATGGGTTGATTTTTCATAGAAAATCCGAGGGCAAGCACGTCCACAACAAATTAAAAGATGCATGGGCTTTGAGTTCCTCCCCAGGCTTCCCACAAAACGTGGTCCAACACCACTTGTCGTTTTCAGTCGACCACGAGCTTCCTACCTTTGGTTATTTTCTGTTCCCACCTTTCTCTCTGATCACCAGTGTCTTGACCTCACTCGTATTATTATTATTTTTTTTTTCATTAATATTTAATTGGTTAACTTTACTAGCACAGTGTTAAGTTTATTATAGTGTTAAATTTATTAGATTTGAAATTTGTCTAAATCAATTAGGGATATTTTAATCTGTTAGGTGTTTTAACCGTTCTACCTGACTTGGTCGTTATTTCTCCGCTGTTTATTGTGGTTTTTTCTTTTTAGGTTTTTCTAGCGAAATAAGTTAAAACTTTTTGTATTGTTTTTTCAAAAATTATTGCCCTTTTAATCTCGTTTGCTAAGCGTGTGCGGTGGCTGAATTCGGTTTTGATTTTCCTATTCCTTTAACTACTATATGATCTGATTTGCCGTCAGACTCTTCGGAACTAGTTTCCGACAAATCTGAATTAGAACTTTTAGAGGTGGCACTTTTTGAGGTGTCACCTGCCCTTCCTTCGTAAATTGCTACTCCTCTGGAAGTAGAAGGTTAATTTCCTAAGTCCTCGTCTTGAGCCTTCAACTCGGGAGATTTGAAAGATTCTTGAAAGCTTTGGGAGGAATAAAGAGTTTTTGCGGGGTTCCTCCACTGTTTGAATGCCATGTCCTTCGGGGGATGGGGCATTTTTTGCACTAGGGTTTCCCTCCATGAAGTCCACTGTTTAGGTTTGACCTTGGAGACAGTTATATAATGATTTTGACCTTGCTGGTCATCCTTGGGAGTTTTATTCTTGAGAACATTACTTTAAATCGTTTTTATGGGGCAATATGTTAGATTCATAGGTTCTCGGAGGTTCGTTTTAGTTACATCGTTGGGGTGAGTTTTCTTTGACTCAATAACTGGTGTTTCTACTGCTCTGTTTAAGTTCTCCTGTTAGGACAGGGGCCTATCTATGGGTATTGCAGGGAAAACAATTTCGTCTGGAAATCTTTTGAGGGGACATGGGGTCGAAATTCTATCGGAGAAAAAATGGGTTTTTGGGGATATTGCATAATCTAATATTCTCGCGCTCTCTGGTGATGAACTTTTTGAGCTTTTTGGCGTTTTTATTCTTACTGGTATTAGGGATTTTTCCTTTGGAATAACTAGATTTTTCATAGCTAAAAATTCTTGAAAATTTGCCTCATCACTGTCATTCTCGAAATAGTCTTGCTTGAAATTAAAGGGTTTTAGCTCTGCCAATCTTGATCCAGGGGGCTCATTTTCTGCATCTGACGAATCAGTAGAGGAGGGATGTGATACCCATCTCTGGAAATTTGGCTCTTTTTATTCGGCTAACATATGCCTTGTAAGTTCTTGCGCTATCAGGGTTTTCCATTTTAAAAGAATGTTCGTTATCTCGCTTATTGATTATTCTGTACGGTTCAGAAAATTTGTCCGAAAGTTTTTTTCCTTCTGTTTTTGCTTAATTTCTTAGGTAGACACAGTGTCCTACTTTGAAATCTATACTTCCCTTGACTTTGGGTTGGTTTCCTAGCTCTTGGTTTCTTTTCATTTTTCCAACTCTTGCCTAGCTATTTTATAAGTTTTCCTCATCCTATTTATGAATTCTTGTTTGTAATCCTCCGAGTTATTATAATACTGCCGAGACTCAATAATCTCATTATACGGGATTCTAAAATCACGACCAAAAAGTAAATAAAATGGATTATCCTTAGTTGTTTCTGAATAAGCAGTGTTGATTACGTTAGTTAAATAAGGTAAGAACTGATCCCAGTCGTTCCTATTGTCTTTTGTATAAATACTTAATACGTTCGAAAATATTTTAAGCCTATTTTCTATTTTACCATTAGCGTGTGGGTGGTACGGATCTGTCACCATTTTTTCTATAGTAAGAAAACTCATTAAGTCTTTTGTTACCTTTGAAACAAAATTACCTCCGTTGTCACTCAAAATCTTATTTGGAACGCCAAATTTTAAAAACAATTTCACCAACACCTTACTAGTGGCGTACGCACCTTAAATTTTAAATGCTTTTGCAAAACTAAATCCGGAAAAATGGTCTATAGCTGAAATAATACAAGTATGACCTCTGCTAGAAACAGGCAAGCCTCCGCTCGTTCCGTATAAGTCAAATGAAATAATATGGAAGGGGTCCTTTGCTACCGGGACCCTTTCCATTGGAGGATTAGGAGAAGCTTGGGGGATTTTTCTTAAGTTACATGCTTCGCATATACTTACAAACTATTTAAGTTCTGTCATTACTGACGGCACGTAAAAATATTGTTTTAATTTTTGGATCATTTTCATTACCCCTAAATATCCACCTATATCTGAATGAAAATATTCAAATGCAGGCACTATTAAGTTTTGTGGTAATACAGGTATTATTGAGGTTTTGTTTCTATTTGTCTCAACTGTCACGATTCTTCACAGTATTTCTTCATCAAGATCATAGTAAAAATTATCTATCTCTTTTCTAAGAGTTTTTAATTTATCCGGTAACGCATCGTCATTCACAAAATAATTAATAAGCGTCTTGGATGTCTTGTGTCCGTGCCGCTTACTGGCGCTGACTGCCAATGCCGTTGGCTTGCAAAATTTTCATGTCCCGTCGGCAAGTTTTCGGGATTTCTATATAGAATTCTCGCATTATATTGGCTTTGTCGATTATTTGGGGTTTCAAATCGGTAATTAATTTGTCTATTGGGGGGAGGGTTATACAAATTTGGTTGGTACGTGTTGTAGGGTACTGCTTGGCACAATCTTCCCTGGTTATAGCCTAGCGCACCAGCGGCGCTAAAATTTGTTCTTCCGAACAAATGGTTGCCATAATTTTGCATACTACCGTTAACAATTCTTGGGATGCGATTGGGGACATAACGGCACTCTCTCGAGATATGTCCAACACGATTACAAATATAGAATCTTATTATTGTAGGGTTGTTTTCGTAATGAGACTGTTTGATAGGCTGAAAACGTACTGTTTTCTGCCTAGCGGGTTCTTGCGTTTTATTTGTTTGCGGTACTGGGGAGTTATCCCTTGAAAAGAATTTGGGAGACGCCTGATCGCCCTTGAAGATTAGGTTCGCGTTTGAATCGCCTAGGCTATTTATTTTTGCTTTACTATGATTAGCGACCATCGTATCAACTTCGATCAATCGCTCTACCTCCTGAACTGCAAGATCCAACGTCTGAATATTTTAGATTTAGCTTAATTATAGGAAGTCGGAATTATCTTTAGAAGGAAGGAACTTTATTTTGGTATTTTAAATATATCGCATTTTGCTCATGGTACAAACTCACTGGTCAAATTACAGCATTAATCAGTATGGCCAAACAATTGATTTTGGGAGAAGATGGGTCTGATGAAAATAGCATGTCAGATCTAGAGTTCCAGTCGTAGCTAGAGGGCGAGTATAGACAATGTCATCGTCAGCGGCGACCTCCTAGAATATTCGTTGATGAAGAGAGGAAAATTGAAGTGCTGCTAATGACCATTTTGACGTTTTATATAATAGAATTCATGAAAGTTTTAGCAGTCGTTGGCGATGAGTTGGAGCTTATAGATAAAGAGACTAAAGAGCTGGTCCTATCTGTATTCGACTGTCGAGCAAACGTTAATCCTTAATAGAGCCGCTCTTTTTGTGTTTCTTTTCCTATAACGGAAATACCTGTTCATGCTTTCCAGTCGGAAATGGAAGTTTTTGTAAAGATTTGGAAGAGCGCTGAAAGCATCATTTAGTTTACCGAGTTGTTCTCTCTAGCGAAAAAAAAAACAGACGAGGGTTGTCTTTGGTTTAGAGAGCATTCACTATTGCAAAAAAAACTATTCCAATGACATCGGCCGAATGTGAACGTATATTTAACAAGAAGAAAATAGTCAAGAACTGAAAAGTACCTGCTGGCACAAATTGACCTCAATCTAATTGTAGAAAAGCAGAATGTTGAAAAGCCGTGCAGACTTAGAAGTTTAGCTTATTTCTTTTGTCTCGATTTTGCTTTTATACATGAGTTTTTTTTCTCTACAATATACGACGATTTTCCGCTGCTAATAAATATTATTTTAACTCCTAAAAAACGAAGTATAAAATATCGGTTGTTGTCGGCACCTACCCAAATTCGTCGGCACCATTTTACCCCTCCGTAGAGGTAAAAGGCTAGTGGTGCCCCTCCCCGAAGGGACCCCAATGTATAAATAAAGGTGGTTGCTCAAAACTGGGATCCAAAAACGGCTGTTTTTTTCGAACGTCATGAATCTACATTTGTTAGTTTTGTGACTAAGGGAACCCCAATGGATAAAAACATTTTCAGTCTTGGTGTACTGTATTCATAATTTGCTTGGAATTTGTATCCTAAGTCACTGGGTTAAATGGACCCCTGAGTGCAACTTTTCTGAATCGCTGGAAATTTATGTATTAAGTCACATGGTTAGGCCATTGTACAGAAAAAACTGGAAAAAGAAATTTGCTTCCCTCATAATTCAGCAAGAAAACTTTTTCTGATCGTCTTAGAGAGAATATTTTCAATCAACCCGGATAAAAAGGAGCTGCTGAAATGCGTTTGATATTTCTATACAAAGACCCTCAAAAATGGGCTTAAAGCCTTACGAACTTACAGGGCATGTAAACAGACTCAGGTAGACCTCAATGCACACAAAATATTTTGGAGAAATAATTTGGTTGTATGAAAAAAAAATGAAACTCATTTTTGGTGTATTGATTACGGCCGATCGAAAATTTTAACTGAATTTCAAATTTATCTTAAATGTTAAACTGCAATCCAACATTTCAGTTCTTGAGCAGAACAGTGAAAAAAATTTCGGTATCTGTCTATAGTTAACGCATTAATAAAATTAGTTCTGTAAATATATGTTTGCGTAAACTGCGAAGCAATAATTGTTTTAAGTTTCAATTTCGCTCTTTACTTCAATCAGATTTTTTTTTTATAATGTATATCAAATAGACCTCTGGGATTCACATTTTTATTTTTAACAAATGTTTTCGACGTCTTTTTGCTTCTGTCTGGACATACCTATGTGGGGATTGCCTGCTTAAATTTTTTTTTTGAACTCTAGGTGAGATGTGCCACACATGGGGAAAGTGTACCCAGTGTGGCGAAAATGTGCCTTGCATGGCGCAATCAGACAAGGTGTGATGAGAGTTTGCCATGCGGGGTGAAAAAAAGGGTGGTCCAAGATGTACAGCAGGTGACAGAGGATAGGAAATCCCTGGGGAATATTAGTATAAAATTTTGTTGAAGCTCTGCATTTTTGTGCGATTATCAAATAGTTTGAAATTTTTGCAAGTAGGCAGTAATTGTAGGCTGTTTTTTCGTTTCAGAATTTTAAATTTTACCGTGTACTTGTTTTGATCTTGAATGTTGCTCCAAAATCTTTGTTAATATTTTATGGCTTCATTTAAATTTTACGGAAAATCAAATATTTCAGCGCATCTGAACACACATACTTCTAATATAAATTGTAAAATCATATGCTTTTAGGGGTAAGAGGTGTGAATTTTTTTTTTCATAAAGCTTGGTCATTTGCGGTTCTAGGAGTTTACCCCTCCCCCGGAAAACACCCACCTCCCCCGTGGAAAATACCCCCCGCCGGAAAATACCCCCAGAAAGTACCCCCCTCCGTTGAAAATAAAGCTTTCCAAATTTGAGAATTTTATTTGAGTTTTGTTTTTTATTTCCGTAGGGGAAAGGAATTTTACTACTTGTGTATTATGCGCCACTCACTCAAGTTTACGCTGTGTAAATTCGAGAACACACCGTTTTTTGTTTTTTTTGTTAGTTTCTTCGTTACTTTATAAATAAATTTGGGCTATAGATTTGCACATTAGGAGGGGGAGGGGTAAAGTATAGTGGTTCTGCAGGAAAAATGTATTTGGTACAATTATTCAGCATATTAGAGAGATAAGTATATTCTCTGAGGCCAACCTGACTCTTATACATGATAATGGTAATAAGCTTACCTAAGCTATGGATGTCAGGTATTGTGTTATCATGGAACGATAATTTCGACAGGACCTGTGCCTGTCATCATCAGGTTCAAATTCAAGTCTCTTGCCAGGATATAAAAACAATAGATAACATAAAACTAAAATCACTGAACAACACTAATAATAAGCCAAACCCAGAACTATTGATGTAATATGGTCCGGATTTTGGTAGAGGCGTTGATGGCCGCTATCCTAGTAGATCTAAAAAAGGTTGGGTCTATACTAGTAGGATGGAGTTTTTTGCAAGTTTTTAGCCTAATGGGTTCCCAAGTTTCGCTGATGCGGAACTCCCCATTGTCTTTATTGATGGCTGGTTTGTTTTTAGCAATTTCCAGAGCTTCTCTGATTTTCTGCTTTAAGAATTGTGGAACAATAGCAATAAGTTGACCCTGGTCAAACTGAATGGAGTGAGAAGGGTTTTCAAAAATATGATGGGCCAGTCCAGAAAAACTATCTTCCTCCTTAAGCTTTGTCTTTTTAAGGCAGGCATCAATGGAATCAGCATGTTCTTTTAATCGGTGATGTAGAGATCTCATGGTACGACCTATATAGGTATCACCACAACTGCAAGGAATCTCATACACTCCTGGTGGATCTGAAGTGATCTTATCTTTGCCTTTGTTTAAGAAGGAGGAGACGGTCATTCCAGAAGGAAAAAAAAAACACCTTGAAGCCTAGCTTATTGAGTTTGGAGCTTAAAATGTCAGTAATCCCCTTAATATAAGGTAATGACAAAAAGGGTTTATCTTCTTCACTCTTAGGAGAGCTCTTGGTTCTTGTGCTAATCTTTCTCCTGGAAATAACCTTATCAATGACTTGTTGGGGGGTAGCCATTGCCTATAAGAACATCTTTTATATGATCGAGTTCAGCCTTCAGCTCAAAATCAGAGGAACACACTACAAACCCATTACCCACAGGCTAAAACTCGTAAAAAACTCCACCCTACTTCTATAGACCCAACCTTTTTGAGATCTACTAGGATAGCGGCCATCAACGCCTCTACCAAAATCCGGGCCATATTACAACAATAATTCCGGGTTTGACTTATTATTAGTGTTTTTCAGTGATTTTAGTTTTATGTTTTTTTAGTGATTTTATATTCTGGCAAGAGTCTTGAATTTGAACATGATGATGACAGGCACAGGTCCTGTCGAAATTATCGTTCCAAGATAACACAATACCTGACATCCATAGCTTAGGTAAGCTTGTTACCATTATCATAGATAAGTGTATTTTAAAGCCAAATATATGGGCATGAACACAGTGAAATATGGGCGTAGGGAGGGGGGCAGCTGCCCCCCGAGACCTTCAAATTTAAATTAGATATGGCTGAAAAAGCAGTTGATAAAACTACATCACACAATCGACTGCCCCCCCCCCCTAGACAATATGTTGCCTACGCCCATGCAGTGAAATAACATAAATGAAAGGCACAAATAACATAAACTTTGATGAGCGATCATCATTAAAGACTTAAATGAAACATTACATTAACCTAATAATAGTACTTAATACTTGGAAAGACGGTCATTGAAAAAAAACACTTAACACTTGAAAAATCACTTAATTGAAACATTATATTTACTTTATTTATTTATTTATTTTTTTAAAAATAAAATTTCCAGATACCTCGCTATTCTTCTGTAATTTTTAGTGTCTATATACCTAGAAAGAATTGTTTTCTGACTTCAAAATGTCCAAATATTTTAACCCCCCCCCCCTTATGTGCAAATACATAGCCCAAATTATATATTTCCCATGTATTCTGTCATTTGTCTTTGTCTTATATCGCGCTAAGTTGAAAAAAAACTAACGGAGAAACCGGTTTGTTCTCGAGTTTTACACAACGTAAACTTGAGGGAGTAGCCCATAATACACAAGTACCAAAACTCCTTCACCCTACGGACATTAAAAAAATAAAATTCAAATCAAATTCTCAAATTTAGTAAGCCTTATTTTCCCACGGGGATATTTACAGGGGGGGGGCGGTTTCCGGGGCGGGGTTGAACGCCGGCTACCGTCATTTTCACCAGTTGATTTGTTGAAAGTGCCACAATTCATCGGGTAAGTTTTTTTACGAAGTGAATGTATGACTGCACGTGGGAAGGGGAGAGTACCTCCTACGTTACTCTTGTGACTAACACAATTATTGGGATGGTGAAAACACGCCTATAGGCAAATAACTTTTGTTTTACTCTTGCTGCTCGCTCATAGTTTTGAATAATATTTGGGACATTCGTCTCATCATGATGAAGGAGATTTCTTTGTGTGATTACTGATTAGGAATTAATTATCGGGTTCAGAGTGTAATTTTTTTTTAAATTTATCTGTCAGTATTTGTTTGCCTTTTGATCAACCTCAGTCGAAGATTTAGAGTTGAAAATTATCTGACAATTGAGTAAGGTACAGGCTTAGTATTTGATGGGGGTTTGAACCACCTTCGTCCTAAATGTTTCGATTTTTATTATTATGACTTACATTAACCGGATAGTTTGGGTATTTAATTTGTCGTTTTTTATAATTTTGGTTCCCTACGAAATAAATTTTATTGTTCAAGTCTTTACAAGGGATTTTGTAACCGCATGACTTCAAATTGACGATATGCTTCCAAACAAATCAAACTGTGTTTAAAAAAGAAAAAATATTCCCACTGTCCACCGTGCCTTGAACCTCTATTAATTTTTTGTAAGTTACCGGCTCTTTTTCACTGCCTAATAGGGATTAGATTTAAAAATAGTTTCAACTATAGTAAACAGTAAATGTAAAACGTTAAATGTAAAACGGACGGATACTACTTTAACCATTAGAATCCCCCCACTCGCGCTCCCTCTTTACGTTAAAGTTGAACTTTTTTATTAATGGGAATGCTTCGAAAATGACAGCCTTAGTATAGGGCCAATGACATTACCCAATAAAACTGTTCAAGAGTTCTGGTATGGGGACATGCAAATAAAACCCGTCAGTCCTATTTAGGATTTATTCTCGAAAAGTTCTCCCAGAAGTAGCGTTTCAAAAAAAGTAAAAATCCAAATTAGAACCTAAGATGAGCATAAATAGTCAAATAGTAATTCAAACTTGAAACGAGCAGTAGGTTACTGTCAATGAATTAATTTGACCCAAATGAAAAGGAATTAAAATGAGTGGTCACAGTAAACATCAAGAAAACAGATACTGCTATAGATAAATGATTAAACACT
This sequence comes from Artemia sp. Qi Xiang Cuo, assembly GCF_049724085.1. NCBI lineage: Eukaryota > Metazoa > Arthropoda > Branchiopoda > Anostraca > Artemiidae > Artemia > Artemia sp. Qi Xiang Cuo. Next base: position 39,246,536 of record NC_142802.1, read on the forward strand.
AAATTGGAAAGAAAGAAAAATTAATAATCAGGTCAAACTTAAAGCGAACAGAAATTAACATGAACAGGAGAAGGGTTACAGTCCCCTAAAACTTAAAAAAAAACAGAGCGTAATTTGCGGTTTACTGAAAACGATTTGTATTTTGATGAGTGTGATTTTTATTTATTCTGATGTCATCAACAACACAACAAAAAGTAACACAAACATAATACTTCGTCAAATACTTGGTCAAAATTACAATATTTCATTTTTCTATTTTATAATTTTACGAGGGAAAATATTTAAGATATGTTTCATTTTGAATTAATCGCGACCCTCTGGTCTTTAGAAGGCTTATGGAGTGGCCAGAAAAACATTTATCTGGCTCATTTGGAAAGAACGGGTGTCTTTTTCTATTTTATCGGGGTACCCATATCCTAATGACTTAAGGATATAAGTTTTCTTTAAGGAGCAGATTTTTCTTTTTCGGTGCCCTTTTTTTCTGGGGGGGGGGGGGGTACCTCAGAACAATTTTATGTACATTGAGTTCCTCTTTGGCGATACACTTAAGGCTCTAATATTCTAGTTGATTAAGAAAAATTAGTTTTTAGACCAACTTGCGGGCCCCTTAATCCTTCTCCTTCCACTACAAAATTTTTGGTCTTTTTAACCCAGAGAACCATCCCGTACAGTTTTCTAGCCATTCGTCAGTAGTAATGTATCTATTGAAATGAATTACACATACAATTACACATGAATTGCACAAGAAAACCCACACCTTTGACACTATACTTAGGCATGCACATTTTAAAAGTTGGCAAAGATTGCATTATTGTTGTCAATTGCACATTGGAATTACACTTCAGCTTCACGTGCACATTTTTTTTTTAAGCTGGCATGATATAATGTGGTCCAACATGTTTTGAGAGTATGCAGTTTGTTATTAAAAAATTGGATGCTACAATCAGAATTGTTTGATTGACATTTAAAAAGGGGTAATGGGATTTGCGAATTGGAGTGTAGGATTTGCGAATTTGATCCTATTAAGGATTGACTTGAAATAAAAATTTTTAACAAGAAATGGCTGAAAAGTGTTTTGGGGGAGATGGGGTGATTGTGTACTGTATAATACACAAGTGGTGTTCGAACAGTGTTGTCAATTTAAAATAGTTTAACGTTATACTATACGAAGAAGTTGATACTAAGAGGGGTGTAGATGACAAGAAAAGAATTGTAATAACGAATAGCTTTACTTCTTCGAAGTGTTCCGTATAATACATAAGTGGTGGGGTGATGGCAGAAGGATCTCTTAGAGTACTTATAGTGCTGTACGATGGGTCGAGCTACTAGCGAAAACCCCGTGTGGATGAGTTGAAATAAAAGAATTTAGTCTCTTTAGGCTGTTTGATTTTTTTTTTTTGGTCTGTGTTTGTCTCTTTGGGCTGTGTTTGTCTCTTTTGGGTGTTTGTGTCTCTTTGGGCTGTGTGTGTCTCTTTAGGCTGTTTGAGTCTTTTTGGTCTATGTTTGTCTCTTTGGGTTGTGTTTCTCTTCGGGCTGTCTCTTTGGGGTGTTTGTGTCTCTTAGGGACTGTGTGTGTCTCTTTGGGCTGTTTGAATCTTTTTGGTCTGTTTGTGTATCTTTGGACTGTTTGTGTCTATTTGGACTGTTTGTGTGTCTTTGGGCTATGTATGTCTCTTTGGGCTGTTTGAGTCTTTTTCGTCTGTTTGTGTCTCTATGGACTGTTTGAGTCTGTTTGATCTGTTTGTGTCTCTTTGGGCTGTTGTCTCTTTGGGCTGTGTATGTCTATTTAGGCTGTGTGTCTCTTTGGGCAGTTTGAATGTTTATGATCTGTGTGTGTGTGTCTCTTTTGGATGTTTGTGTCGTTTTGGGCTTTGTGTGTCTCTGTTGGATGTGTGCGTCTCTTTGGGCTGTGTGCGTCTCTTTGAGCTGTGTGTGTCTCTTTGGGCTGTGGGTGTCTTTTTGTGATGTGTGTGTCTCTTTAGGCTGTGTGTGTCTCTTGGGACTTTGTGTCTTTTTGGAGTCTTTTTGGTCTGTCTGTGTCTCTTTGGGCTATGTGTGTCTCTTTGGGCTATGTGTGTCTTTTTGGGCTATGTGTGTCTCTTTGGGTTGTTTGAGTCTTTTTCGACTGTGTATGTCTCTTTCGGATGTTTGTGTCTCTTTGTACTGTGTGTGTTTCTTTGGGCTTTTTGTGTCCCTTTGGGCTGTTTGAGTCAGTTTGGTCTGTGTGTGTTTCTTTGGGCTGTGTGTGTCTCTTTGGGCCGTGTGTGTCTCATTGGGGTTGTTCTGTCTCTTCGGGCTATTTGTGTCTCTTTAGCCTGTTTGTGTTTCTTTGTTCAGTGAGTATCTCTTTGGACTGTGTGTGTCTCTTTAGGCTGTGTGTCTCTTTGGACAGTTTGAATCTATTTGGTCTGTGTGTGTCTCTTTTGGATGTTTGTGTCGTTTTGGGCTTTGTGTGTCTCTATTGGATGTGTGCGTCTCTTTGAGCCGTGTGCGTCTCTTTGGGCTGTATGTGTCTCTTTGGGCTGTGGCTGTCTCTTTGTGATGTGTGTGTCTCTGTAGGCTGTGTGTGTCTCTTTGGGGTGTTTAAGTCTTTTTGGTCTGTATTTGTCTCTTTGGGCTATGTGTGTCTCTTTGGGCTGTTTGAGTCTTTTTGGACTATGTATGTCTCTTTCGGCTGTTTGTGTCTCTTTGGACTGTGGGTGTCTCTTTGGGCTATGAGTTGATTGACAGAAGGATGTATTAGCGAAGTCATAGTGGAGGGGGAGTTGCTAGCGAAAAATCTAAGCTAATAAGGGTTTTTGACCGTAAACTCTAGTTTTTTGTCAGTTTGTAGTTTATGCACTAATAGGATTGAATCATAGAGAAACAACGAATTTACGTCGTTATGGGCTGTGTGCGTCTCTTTTGGTTGTTCGAGTCTCTTTGGGCCGTATGCCTCTCTTTGAGCCGCAAGTGTCTCTTTGAGCTGTGTATGTCTTTTTGTGATATGTGTGTTTCTTTAGGTTGTGTACGTCTATTTTAACTGTGTGACTTTTTGGGGAGTTTGAGTCTTTTTGGGCTGTATGTGTTTCTTTGGGCTATGTGTGTCTCTTTGGGCTGTTTGAGTCTTTTTGGACTGTGTATGTCTCTTTCGGCTGTTTGTGTCTCTTTGGGCTGTTTGTGTTTCTTTGGGCTATGTGTGTCTCTTTTTGCTGTTTGAGTCAGTTTGTTCTGTGTGTGTTTCTTTTGGCTGTTTGTGTCTCTTAGGGCTGTGTGTGTCTCTTTGGGCTGTGTGTGTCTCTTTAGCATGTGTGTGTCTCTTTGGGCTGTGTGTGTCTCTTTAGGCTGTGTGTGTCTCTTTAGGCTGTGTGTCTCTTTGGGCAGTTTGAATCATTTTAGGATGTGTGTGTCTCTTTGGATGTTTGGTGTCGTTTAAGGCTGTTTGTCTCTCTGTTAGATGTTCGCATCTCTTTGGGCTGTATGACTCTCTTTAAGCCGTATATGTATCTTTGAGTTGTGGGTTTGTCTTTGTGGTGTATGTATCTATTTAGGCTGTGTGCGTCTCATTGGACTGTTTGACTTTTTTGGACGTTTGAGTCTTTTTGGTCTGTATGTGTCTCTTTGAGCTATGTGTGTCTCTTTGGGCTGTTTGAGTCTTTTTGGACTGTGTATATCTTTTTCGGCTGTTTGTGTCTTTTTGGACTGTGGGTGTCTCTTTGGGCTGTGGGTTGATTGGTAGAAGGATGTATTAGCGAAGTCATAGTGGAGGGCGAGTTGCTAGCGAAAAATCTAAGCTAATAAGGGTTTTTGACCGTAAACTCTAGTTTTTTGCCAGTTTGTAGTTTACGCACTAATAGGATTGAATCATAGAGAAACAACGAATTTACATCGTTTTGGACTTTGTGTGTCTCTGTTGGATGTGTGCGTTTCTTTGGGCCGTGTGCATCTCTTTGGGCTGTAAGTGTATCTTTGAGCTCTGTATGTCTCTGTGTGATGCGTGCGTCTCTTTACTCTGTGTGTGTCTCGTTGTTATGTGTGTCTTTTTGGGGTGTTTGAGTCTTTTTGGTCCGTCTGTGTCTCTTTGATCTATTTGTGTCTCTTTGGCCTGTTCGAGTCTTTTTGGACTGTGTTTGTCTCTTTTGGCTGTTTGTGTGTCTTTGAGCTGTTTTTGTTTCTTCGGGCTATGTGTGTCTCTTTTGGCGGTTTGAGTCATTTTGGTCTGTGTGTTTCTTTTGGCTGTTTGTGTCTCTTAGGGCAGTGTGTGTCTCTTTGGGCTATGTGTGTCTCTTCGGGCTCTGTGTGTCTCTTTAGCCTGTGTGTGTCTCTTTGGGCTGTGTGTGTCTATTTAGGCTGTGTGTCTCTTTGGGTAGTTTGAATCTTTTTGTACTGTGTGTGTCTCTTTTGGATGTTTGTGTTGTTTTGGGCTTTGTGTGTCTCTGTGAGATGTGCGCGTTTCTTTGGGCCGTGTGCTTCTCTTTGAGCTGTTTGTGTATCTTTGGGCTGTGGATGTGTTTTTGTGAGGTATGTGTCTCTTTTCGCTGTGTATGCCTCTTTGGACTGTGTGTCTTTTTGGGGTGTTTGAGTCTTTTTGGTCTGTATGTGTCTCTTTGGGCTACGTGTGTCTCTTTGGGCTGTTTGAGTCTTTTTGGACTATGTATGTCTCTTTTTGCTGCTTATGTCTCTTTGGACTGTGGGTGTCTCTTTGGGCTGTGGGTTGATTGGTAGAAGGATGTACTAGCGAACTCATAGTGGAGGGCGAGTTGCTAGCGAAAATCTAAGCTAATAAGGGTTTTTGACCGTAAACTCTATTTTTTTGTCAGTTTGTAGTTTACGCACTAATAGGATTGAATCATAGAGAAACAACGAATTTACTTTAAAAAAAATTTGAACTTTCTCCAAGTTGATCAAATTTGTCTCTAAACGGTTCATGATAAAAAAAATAGTTTGGGACAAGAAAAAAAAACCTAAGATAATGTCGTGAAATCATTTTCAAAACTCAGAGCAGGGGGGTATTGAGATTGAATCATAGATAAACAACGAATTTACTTTTAAAAAACAAATTTGGCTCAAAGACGTTTCGTTCTTTTCACTGGCTTGAAATTGCATACAAACGAGCCAATCAGATGTTACAATCCTTTTGTTTGCTCAAAATTCAACAAAGCAACGACGGTTAGGCTACTTTATTTTGCATGTTATTTCTAAATCCAATTAAGATGAAGAAATGTCTTCAAAGTCAAGGCTATAAGAAAAAAAAGTTCTGGATATTTTTGTCAGTTTGTAGTTTACGCACTAATATCGATATCAGTGACGATTCTATTTGAACTTTCTCCAAGTTGATCTAATTTGTCTCTAAACGGTTCATGATAAAAAAATAGTTTGGGACAAGAAAAAAAAACCTAAAATAATGTCGTGAAATCATTTTCAACACTCAGAGCAGGGGGGGGTGTGTTGGGATTGAATCATAGAGAAACAACGAATTTACTTTTAAAAAAATGTGACTCAAAGACGTTTCGTTCTTTTCACTGACTTGAAATTGCATAAAAACTAGCCAATCAGATGTTACAATCCTTTTGTTTGCTCAAAATTCAACAAAGCAACGACGGTTAGGCTACTTTATTTTGCATGTTATTTCTAAAGCCAATTAAGATGAAGAAATGTCTTCAAAGTCAAGGCTATAAGAAAAAATAGTTCTGGATATTTTTTGTCAGTTTGTAGTTTACGCACTAATATCAAT